>NW_028227329.1:539853-781502 GCF_978045245.1 Mus caroli | reverse complement strand
GAATTTACTGAAAAACCGCATTACACGAAATGCACAGTGTAGTACATAGTATATGAGTGAGTTGCACTGAAAAAACTTAGAATATAAGAAACGCACAGTGTAGTACATAGTATATGAGTGAGTTGCACTGAAAAACTTAGAATATAAAAACGCACAGTGTAGTACATAGTATATGAGTGAGTTGCACTGAAAAACTTAGAATATAAGAAACGCACAGTATAGTACATAGTATATGAATGAGTTGCACTGAAAAACTTAGAATATAAGAAACGCACAGTGTAGTACATAGTATATGAGTGAGTTGCACTGAAAAACTTAGAATATAAGAAATGCACAGTGTAGTACATACTACATGAGTGAGTTGCACTGAAAAACTTAGAATATAAGAAACGCACAGTGTAGTACATAGAAATGAGTGAGTTGCACTGAAAAACTTAGAATTTACTGAAAAACCCGCATTACAAGAAATGCACAGTGTAGTACATAGTATATGAGTGAGTTGCACTGAAAAACTTAGAATATAAGAAAGGCACAGTGTAGTACATAGTATATGAGTGAGTTGCACTGAAAACTTAGAATATAAGAAACGCAGAGTGTAGTAAATAGTATATGAGTGAGTTGCACTGAAAAACTTAGAATTTACTGAAAAACCCGCATTACACGAAATGCACAGTGTAGTACATAGTATATGATTGAGGTTGCACTGAAAAACTTAGAATATAAGAAACGCACAGTGTAGTACATAGTATATGAGTGAGTTGCACTGAAAAAACCTTAGAATATAAGAAACGCACAGTGTAGTACATACTATATGAGTGAGTTGCACTGAAAAACTTAGAATATAAGAAACGCACAGTGTAGTACATAGTATATGAGTGAGTTGCACTGAAAAACTTAGAATATAAGAAACGCACAGTGTAGTACATAGTATATGAGTGAGTTGCACTGAAAAACTTAGAATATAAGAAACGCACAGTGTAGTACATAGTATATGAGTGAGTTGCACTGAAAAACTTAGAATATAAGAAACGCACCAGTGTAGTACATAGTATATGAGTGAGTTGCACTGAAAAACTTAGAATAAAGAAACGCACAGTGTAGTACATAGTATATGAGTGAGTTGCACTGAAAAACTTAGAATTTAAGAAACGCACAGTGTAGTACATAGTATATGAGTGAGTTGCACTGAAAAACTTAGAATATAAGAAACGCACAGTGTAGTACATAGTAATATGAGTGAGTTGCACTGAAAAACTTAGAATATAAGAAACGCACAGTGTAGTACATAGAAATGAGTGAGTTGCACTGAAAAACTTAGAATTTACTGAAAAAACCCGCATTACACGAAATGCACAGTGTAGTACATAGTATATGAGTGAGTTGCACTGAAAAACTTAGAATATAAGAAACGCACAGTGTAGTACATAGTATATGAGTGAGTTGCACTGAAAAACTTAGAATATAAGAAACGCACAGTGTAGTACATAGTATATGAGTGAGTGTGCACTGAAAAACTTAGAATATAAGAAACCGCACAGTGTAGTACATAGTATATGAGTGAGTTGCACTGAAAAACTTAGAATATAAGAAACGCACAGTGTAGTACATAGTATATGAGTGAGTTGCACTGAAAAACTTAGAATTTACTGAAAAACCCGCATTACAAGAAATGCACAGTGTAGTACATAGTATATGAGTGCGTTGCACTGAAAAACTTAGAATATAAGAAACGCACAGTGTAGTACATAGTATATGAGTGAGTTGCACTGAAAAACTTAGAATATAAGAAACGCACAGTGTAGTACATAGAAATGAGTGAGTTGCACTGAAAAACTTAGAATTTACTGAAAAACCCGCATTACACGAAATGCACAGTGTAGTACATAGTATATGAGTGAGTTGCACTGAAAAACTTAGAATATAGAAACGCACAGTGTAGTACATAGTATTATGAGTAAGTTGCACTGAAAAACTTAGAATTTAAGAACGCACAGTGTAGTACATAGTATATGAGTGAGTTGCACTGAAAAACTTAGAATATAAGAAACGCACAGTGTAGTACATAGTATATGAGTGAGTTGCACTCAAAAACTTAGAATTTACTGAAAAACCCGCATTACACGAAATGCACAGTGTAGTACATAGTATATGAGTGAGTTGCACTGAAAAACTTAGAATATAAGAAACGCACAGTGTAGTACATAGTATATGAGTGAGTTGCACTGAAAAACTTAGAATATAAGAAACGCAGAGTGTCGTACATAGTATATGAGTGAGTTGCACTGAAAAACTTAGAATATAAGAAACGCACAGTGTAGTACATAGTATATGAGTGAGTTGCACTGAAAAACTTAGAATATAAGAAACGCACAGTGTAGTACATAGTATATGAGTGAGTTGCACTGAAAAACTTAGAATTTAAGAAACGCACAGTGTAGTACATAGTATATGAGTGAGTTGCACTGAAAAACAGAATATAAGAAACGCACAGTGTAGTACATAGTATATGAGTGAGTTGCACTGAAAAACTTAGAATATAAGAAATGCACAGTGTAGTACATAGTGTATGAGTGAGTTGCACTGAAAAACTTAGAATATAAGAAACGCACAGTGTAGTACATAGAAATGAGTGAGTTGCACTGAAAAAGTTAGAATTTACTGAAAAACCCGCATTACACGAAATGCACAGTGTAGTACATAGTATATGAGTGAGTTGCACTGAAAAACTTAGAATATAAGAAACGCACAGTGTAGTACATAGTATATGAGTGAGTTGCACTGAAAAACTTAGAATATAAGAAACGCACAGTGTAGTACATAGTATATGAGTGAGTTGCACTGAAAAACTTAGAATATAAGAAACGCACAGTGTAGTACATAGTATATGAGTGAGTTGCACTGAAAAACTTAGAATATAAGAAACGCACAGTGTAGTACATAGTATATGAGTGAGTTGCACTGAAAAACTTAGAATATAAGAAACGCACAGTGTAGTACATAGTATATGAGTGAGTTGCACTGAAAAACTTAGAATATAAGAAACGCACAGTGTAGTACATAGTATATGAGTGAGTTGCACTGAAAAACTTAGAATATAAGAAACGCACAGTGTAGTACATAGTATATGAGTGAGTTGCACTGAAAAACTTAGAATATAAGAAACGCACAGTGTAGTACATAGAAATGAGTGAGTTGACATGAAAAACTTAGAATTTACTGAAAAACCCGCATTACACGAAATGCACAGTGTAGTACATAGTATATGAGTGAGTTGCACTGAAAAACTTAGAATATAAGAAACGCACAGTGTAGTACATAGTATATGAGTGAGTTGCACTGAAAAACTTAGAATATAAAAAACGCACAGTGTAGTACATAGTATATGAGTGAGTTGCACTGAAAAACTTAGAATATAAGAAACGCACAGTATAGTACATAGTATATGAATGAGTTGCACTGAAAAACTTAGAATTTACTGAAGAACCCGCATTACACGAAACGCACAGTGTAGTACATAGCATATGAGTGAGTTGCACTGAAAAACTTAGAATATAAGAAACGCACAGTGTAGTACATAGTATATGAGTGAGTTGCACTGAAAAACTTAGAATATAAGAAACGCACAGTGTAGTACATAGTATATGAGTGAGTTGCACTGAAAAACTTAGAATATAAGAAACGCACAGTGTAGTACATAGTATATGAGTGAGTTGCACTGAAAAACTTAGAATATAAGAAACGCACAGTGTAGTACATAGTATATGAGTGAGTTGCACTGAAAAACTTAGAATTTAAGAAACGCACAGTGTAGTACATAGTATATGAGTGAGTTGCACTGAAAAACTTAGAATATAAGAAACGCACAGTGTAGTACATAGTATATGAGTGAGTTGCACTGAAAAACTTAGAATATAAGAAATGCACAGTGTAGTACATACTACATGAGTGAGTTGCACTGAAAAACTTAGAATATAAGAAACGCACAGTGTAGTACATAGAAATGAGTGAGTTGCACTGAAAAACTTAGAATTTACTGAAAAACCCGCATTACAAGAAATGCACAGTGTAGTACATAGTATATGAGTGAGTTGCACTGAAAAACTTAGAATATAAGAAAGGCACAGTGTAGTACATAGTATATGAGTGAGTTGCACTGAAAAACTTAGAATATAAGAAACGCAGAGTGTAGTAAATAGTATATGAGTGAGTTGCACTGAAAAACTTAGAATTTACTGAAAAACCCGCATTACACGAAATGCACAGTGTAGTACATAGTATATGATTGAGTTGCACTGAAAAACTTAGAATATAAGAAACGCACAGTGTAGTACATAGTATATGAGTGAGTTGCACTGAAAAACTTAGAATATAAGAAACGCACAGTGTAGTACATACTATATGAGTGAGTTGCACTGAAAAACTTAGAATATAAGAAACGCACAGTGTAGTACATAGTATATGAGTGAGTTGCACTGAAAAACTTAGAATATAAGAAACGCACAGTGTAGTACATAGTATATGAGTGAGTTGCACTGAAAAACTTAGAATATAAGAAACGCACAGTGTAGTACATAGTATATGAGTGAGTTGCACTGAAAAACTTAGAATATAAGAAACGCACAGTGTAGTACATAGTATATGAGTGAGTTGCACTGAAAAACTTAGAATTTAAGAAACGCACAGTGTAGTACATAGTATATGAGTGAGTTGCACTGAAAAACTTAGAATATAAGAAACGCACAGTGTAGTACATAGTATATGAGTGAGTTGCACTGAAAAACTTAGAATATAAGAAACGCACAGTGTAGTACATAGAAATGAGTGAGTTGCACTGAAAAACTTAGAATTTACTGAAAAACCCGCATTACACGAAATGCACAGTGTAGTACATAGTATATGAGTGAGTTGCACTGAAAAACTTAGAATATAAGAAACGCACAGTGTAGTACATAGTATATGAGTGAGTTGCACTGAAAAACTTAGAATATAAGAAACGCACAGTGTAGTACATAGTATATGAGTGAGTTGCACTGAAAAACTTAGAATTTACTGAAAAACCCGCATTACAAGAAATGCACAGTGTAGTACATAGTATATGAGTGAGTTGCACTGAAAAACTTAGAATATAAGAAACGCACAGTGTAGTACATAGTATATGAGTGAGTTGCACTGAAAAACTTAGAATATAAGAAACGCACAGTGTAGTACATAGAAATGAGTGAGTTGCACTGAAAAACTTAGAATTTACTGAAAAACCCGCATTACACGAAATGCACAGTGTAGTACATAGTATATGAGTGAGTTGCACTGAAAAACTTAGAATATAAGAAACGCACAGTGTAGTACATAGTATATGAGTGAGTTGCACTGAAAAACTTAGAATATAAGAAACGCACAGTGTAGTACATAGTATATGAGTGAGTTGCACTGAAAAACTTAGAATATAAGAAACGCACAGTGTAGTACATAGTATATGAGTGAGTTGCACTGAAAAACTTAGAATATAAGAAACGCACAGTGTAGTACATAGTATATGAGTGAGTTGCACTGAAAAACTTAGAATTTAAGAAACGCACAGTGTAGTACATAGTATATGAGTGAGTTGCACTCAAAAACTTAGAATATAAGAAACGCACAGTGTAGTACATAGTATATGAGTGAGTTGCACTGAAAAACTTAGAATATAAGAAACGCACAGTGTAGTACATAGAAATGAGTGAGTTGCACTGAAAAACTTAGAATATAAGAAACGCACAGTGTAGTACATAGTATATGAGTGAGTTGCACTGAAAAACTTAGAATATAAGAAACGCACAGTGTAGTACATAGTATATGAGTGAGTTGCACTGAAAAACTTAGAATATAAGAAACGCACAGTGTAGTACATAGTATATGAGTGAGTTGCACTGAAAAACTTAGAATATAAGAAACGCACAGTGTAGTACATAGTATATGAGTGAGTTGCACTGAAAAACTTAGAATTTAAGAAACGCACAGTGTAGTACATAGTATATGAGTGAGTTGCACTGAAAAACAGAATATAAGAAACGCACAGTGTAGTACATAGTATATGAGTGAGTTGCACTGAAAAACTTAGAATATAAGAAATGCACAGTGTAGTACATAGTGTATGAGTGAGTTGCACTGAAAAACTTAGAATATAAGAAACGCACAGTGTAGTACATAGAAATGAGTGAGTTGCACTGAAAAAGTTAGAATTTACTGAAAAACCCGCATTACACGAAATGCACAGTGTAGTACATAGTATATGAGTGAGTTGCACTGAAAAACTTAGAATATAAGAAACGCACAGTGTAGTACATAGTATATGAGTGAGTTGCACTGAAAAACTTAGAATATAAGAAACGCACAGTGTAGTACATAGTATATGAGTGAGTTGCACTGAAAAACTTAGAATATAAGAAACGCACAGTGTAGTACATAGTATATGAGTGAGTTGCACTGAAAAACTTAGAATATAAGAAACGCACAGTGTAGTACATAGTATATGAGTGAGTTGCACTGAAAAACTTAGAATATAAGAAACGCACAGTGTAGTACATAGTATATGAGTGAGTTGCACTGAAAAACTTAGAATATAAGAAACGCACAGTGTAGTACATAGTATATGAGTGAGTTGCACTGAAAAACTTAGAATATAAGAAACGCACAGTGTAGTACATAGTATATGAGTGAGTTGCACTGAAAAACTTAGAATATAAGAAACGCACAGTGTAGTACATAGTATATGAGTGAGTTGCACTGAAAAACTTAGAATATAAGAAACGCACAGTGTAGTACATAGAAATGAGTGAGTTGACATGAAAAACTTAGAATTTACTGAAAAACCCGCATTACACGAAATGCACAGTGTAGTACATAGTATATGAGTGAGTTGCACTGAAAAACTTAGAATATAAGAAACGCACAGTGTAGTACATAGTATATGAGTGAGTTGCACTGAAAAACTTAGAATATAAAAAACGCACAGTGTAGTACATAGTATATGAGTGAGTTGCACTGAAAAACTTAGAATATAAGAAACGCACAGTATAGTACATAGTATATGAATGAGTTGCACTGAAAAACTTAGAATTTACTGAAGAACCCGCATTACACGAAACGCACAGTGTAGTACATAGCATATGAGTGAGTTGCACTGAAAAACTTAGAATATAAGAAACGCACAGTGTAGTACATAGTATATGAGTGAGTTGCACTGAAAAACTTAGAATATAAGAAACGCACAGTGTAGTACATAGTATATGAGTGAGTTGCACTGAAAAACTTAGAATATAAGAAACGCACAGTGTAGTACATAGTATATGAGTGAGTTGCACTGAAAAACTTAGAATATAAGAAACGCACAGTGTAGTACATAGTATATGAGTGAGTTGCACTGAAAAACTTAGAATTTAAGAAACGCACAGTGTAGTACATAGTATATGAGTGAGTTGCACTGAAAAACTTAGAATATAAGAAACGCACAGTGTAGTACATAGTATATGAGTGAGTTGCACTGAAAAACTTAGAATATAAGAAATGCACAGTGTAGTACATACTACATGAGTGAGTTGCACTGAAAAACTTAGAATATAATAAACGCACAGTGTAGTACATAGAAATGAGTGAGTTGCACTGAAAAACTTAGAATTTACTGAAAAACCCGCATTACAAGAAATGCACAGTGTAGTACATAGTATATGAGTGAGTTGCACTGAAAAACTTAGAATATAAGAAAGGCACAGTGTAGTACATAGTATATGAGTGAGTTGCACTGAAAAACTTAGAATATAAGAAACGCAGAGTGTAGTAAATAGTATATGAGTGAGTTGCACTGAAAAACTTAGAATTTACTGAAAAACCCGCATTACACGAAATGCACAGTGTAGTACATAGTATATGATTGAGTTGCACTGAAAAACTTAGAATATAAGAAACGCACAGTGTAGTACATAGTATATGAGTGAGTTGCACTGAAAAACTTAGAATATAAGAAACGCACAGTGTAGTACATACTATATGAGTGAGTTGCACTGAAAAACTTAGAATATAAGAAAAGCACAGTGTAGTACATAGTATATGAGTGAGTTGCACTGAAAAACTTAGAATATAAGAAACGCACAGTGTAGTACATAGTATATGAGTGAGTTGCACTGAAAAACTTAGAATATAAGAAACGCACAGTGTAGTACATAGTATATGAGTGAGTTGCACTGAAAAACTTAGAATATAAGAAACGCACAGTGTAGTACATAGTATATGAGTGAGTTGCACTGAAAAACTTAGAATTTAAGAAACGCACAGTGTAGTACATAGTATATGAGTGAGTTGCACTGAAAAACTTAGAATATAAGAAACGCACAGTGTAGTACATAGTATATGAGTGAGTTGCACTGAAAAACTTAGAATATAAGAAACGCACAGTGTAGTACATAGAAATGAGTGAGTTGCACTGAAAAACTTAGAATTTACTGAAAAACCCGCATTACACGAAATGCACAGTGTAGTACATAGTATATGAGTGAGTTGCACTGAAAAACTTAGAATATAAGAAACGCACAGTGTAGTACATAGTATATGAGTGAGTTGCACTGAAAAACTTAGAATATAAGAAACGCACAGTGTAGTACATAGTATATGAGTGAGTTGCACTGAAAAACTTAGAATTTACTGAAAAACCCGCATTACAAGAAATGCACAGTGTAGTACATAGTATATGAGTGAGTTGCACTGAAAAACTTAGAATATAAGAAACGCACAGTGTAGTACATAGTATATGAGTGAGTTGCACTGAAAAACTTAGAATATAAGAAACGCACAGTGTAGTACATAGAAATGAGTGAGTTGCACTGAAAAACTTAGAATTTACTGAAAAACCCGCATTACACGAAATGCACAGTGTAGTACATAGTATATGAGTGAGTTGCACTGAAAAACTTAGAATATAAGAAACGCACAGTGTAGTACATAGTATATGAGTGAGTTGCACTGAAAAACTTAGAATATAAGAAACGCACAGTGTAGTACATAGTATATGAGTGAGTTGCACTGAAAAACTTAGAATATAAGAAACGCACAGTGTAGTACATAGTATATGAGTGAGTTGCACTGAAAAACTTAGAATATAAGAAACGCACAGTGTAGTACATAGTATATGAGTGAGTTGCACTGAAAAACTTAGAATTTAAGAAACGCACAGTGTAGTACATAGTATATGAGTGAGTTGCACTCAAAAACTTAGAATATAAGAAACGCACAGTGTAGTACATAGTATATGAGTGAGTTGCACTGAAAAACTTAGAATATAAGAAACGCACAGTGTAGTACATAGAAATGAGTGAGTTGCACTGAAAAACTTAGAATTTACTGAAAAACCCGCATTACACGAAATGCACAGTGTAGTACATAGTATATGAGTGAGTTGCACTGAAAAACTTAGAATATAAGAAACGCACAGTGTAGTACATAGTATATGAGTGAGTTGCACTGAAAAACTTAGAATATAAGAAACGCACAGTGTAGTACATAGTATATGAGTGAGTTGCACTGAAAAACTTAGAATTTACTGAAAAACCCGCATTACAAGAAATGCACAGTGTAGTACATAGTATATGAGTGAGTTGCACTGAAAAACTTAGAATATAAGAAACGCACAGTGTAGTACATAGTATATGAGTGAGTTGCACTGAAAAACTTAGAATATAAGAAACGCACAGTGTAGTACATAGAAATGAGTGAGTTGCACTGAAAAACTTAGAATTTACTGAAAAACCCGCATTACACGAAATGCACAGTGTAGTACATAGTATATGAGTGAGTTGCACTGAAAAACTTAGAATATAAGAAACGCACAGTGTAGTACATAGTATATGAGTAAGTTGCACTGAAAAACTTAGAATTTAAGAAACGCACAGTGTAGTACATAGTATATGAGTGAGTTGCACTGAAAAACTTAGAATATAAGAAACACACAGTGTAGTACATAGTATATGAGTGAGTTGCACTCAAAAACTTAGAATTTACTGAAAAACCCGCATTACACGAAATGCACAGTGTAGTACATAGTATATGAGTGAGTTGCAGTGAAAAACTTAGAATATAAGAAACGCACAGTGTAGTACATAGTATATGAGTGAGTTGCACTGAAAAACTTAGAATATAAGAAACGCACAGTGTAGTACATAGTATATGAGTGAGTTGCACTGAAAAACTTAGAATATAAGAAACGCACAGTGTAGTACATAGTATATGAGTGAGTTGCACTGAAAAACTTAGAATATAAGAAACGCACAGTATAGTACATAGTATATGAATGAGTTGCACTGAAAAACTTAGAATTTACTGAAGAACCCGCATTACACGAAATGCACAGTGTAGTACATAGTATATGAGTGAGTTGCACTGAAAAACTTAGAATATAAGAAACGCACAGTGTAGTACATAGTATATGAGTGAATTGCACTGAAAAACTTAGAATATAAGAAACGCACAGTGTAGTACATAGCATATGAGTGAGTTGCACTGAAAAACTTAGAATATAAGAAACGCACAGTGTAGTACATAGTATATGAGTGAGTTGCACTGAAAAACTTAGAATATAAGAAACGCACAGTGTAGTACATAGTATATGAGTGAGTTGCACTGAAAAACTTAGAATATAAGAAACGCACAGTGTAGTACATAGTATATGAGTGAGTTGCACTGAAAAACTTAGAATATAAGAAACGCACAGTGTAGTACATAGTATATGAGTGAGTTGCACTGAAAAACTTAGAATTTAAGAAACGCACAGTGTAGTACATAGTATATGAGTGAGTTGCACTGAAAAACTTAGAATATAAGAAACGCACAGTGTAGTACATAGTATATGAGTGAGTTGCACTGAAAAACTTAGAATATAAGAAACGCACAGTGTAGTACATAGAAATGAGTGAGTTGCACTGAAAAACTTAGAATTTACTGAAAAACCCGCATTACACGAAATGCACAGTGTAGTACATAGTATATGAGTGAGTTGCACTGAAAAACTTAGAATATAAGAAACGCACAGTGTAGTACATAGTATATGAGTGAGTTGCACTGAAAAACTTAGAATATAAGAAACGCACAGTGTAGTACATAGTATATGAGTGAGTTGCACTGAAAAACTTAGAATATAAGAAACGCACAGTGTAGTACATAGTATATGAGTGAGTTGCACTGAAAAACTTAGAATATAAGAAACGCACAGTGTAGTACATAGTATATGAGTGAGTTGCACTGAAAAACTTAGAATTTACTGAAAAACCCGCATTACAAGAAATGCACAGTGTAGTACATAGTATATGAGTGCGTTGCACTGAAAAACTTAGAATATAAGAAACGCACAGTGTAGTACATAGTATATGAGTGAGTTGCACTGAAAAACTTAGAATATAAGAAACGCACAGTGTAGTACATAGAAATGAGTGAGTTGCACTGAAAAACTTAGAATTTACTGAAAAACCCGCATTACACGAAATGCACAGTGTAGTACATAGTATATGAGTGAGTTGCACTGAAAAACTTAGAATATAAGAAACGCACAGTGTAGTACATAGTATATGAGTGAGTTGCACTGAAAAACTTAGAATATAAGAAACGCAGAGTGTAGTACATAGTATATGAGTGAGTTGCACTGAAAAACTTAGAATATAAGAAACGCACAGTGTAGTACATAGTATATGAGTGAGTTGCACTGAAAAACTTAGAATATAAGAAACGCACAGTGTAGTACATAGTATATGAGTGAGTTGCACTGAAAAACTTAGAATTTAAGAAACGCACAGTGTAGTACATAGTATATGAGTGAGTTGCACTGAAAAACAGAATATAAGAAACGCACAGTGTAGTACATAGTATATGAGTGAGTTGCACTGAAAAACTTAGAATATAAGAAATGCACAGTGTAGTACATAGTGTATGAGTGAGTTGCACTGAAAAACTTAGAATATAAGAAACGCACAGTGTAGTACATAGAAATGAGTGAGTTGCACTGAAAAAGTTAGAATTTACTGAAAAACCCGCATTACACGAAATGCACAGTGTAGTACATAGTATATGAGTGAGTTGCACTGAAAAACTTAGAATATAAGAAACGCACAGTGTAGTACATAGTATATGAGTGAGTTGCACTGAAAAACTTAGAATATAAGAAACGCACAGTGTAGTACATAGTATATGAGTGAGTTGCACTGAAAAACTTAGAATATAAGAAACGCACAGTGTAGTACATAGTATATGAGTGAGTTGCACTGAAAAACTTAGAATATAAGAAACGCACAGTGTAGTACATAGTATATGAGTGAGTTGCACTGAAAAACTTAGAATATAAGAAACGCACAGTGTAGTACATAGTATATGAGTGAGTTGCACTGAAAAACTTAGAATTTAAGAAACGCACAGTGTAGTACATAGTATATGAGTGAGTTGCACTCAAAAACTTAGAATATAAGAAACGCACAGTGTAGTACATAGTATATGAGTGAGTTGCACTGAAAAACTTAGAATATAAGAAACGCACAGTGTAGTACATAGTATATGAGTGAGTTGCACTGAAAAACTTAGAATATAAGAAACGCACAGTGTAGTACATAGAAATGAGTGAGTTGCCATGAAAAACTTAGAATTTACTGAAAAACCCGCATTACACGAAATGCACAGTGTAGTACATAGTATATGAGTGAGTTGCACTGAAAAACTTAGAATATAAGAAACGCACAGTGTAGTACATAGTATATGAGTGAGTTGCACTGAAAAACTTAGAATATAAAAAACGCACAGTGTAGTACATAGTATATGAGTGAGTTGCACTGAAAAACTTAGAATATAAGAAACGCACAGTATAGTACATAGTATATGAATGAGTTGCACTGAAAAACTTAGAATTTACTGAAGAACCCGCATTACACGAAACGCACAGTGTAGTACATAGCATATGAGTGAGTTGCACTGAAAAACTTAGAATATAAGAAACGCACAGTGTAGTACATAGTATATGAGTGAGTTGCACTGAAAAACTTAGAATATAAGAAACGCACAGTGTAGTACATAGTATATGAGTGAGTTGCACTGAAAAACTTAGAATATAAGAAACGCACAGTGTAGTACATAGTATATGAGTGAGTTGCACTGAAAAACTTAGAATATAAGAAACGCACAGTGTAGTACATAGTATATGAGTGAGTTGCACTGAAAAACTTAGAATTTAAGAAACGCACAGTGTAGTACATAGTATATGAGTGAGTTGCACTGAAAAACTTAGAATATAAGAAACGCACAGTGTAGTACATAGTATATGAGTGAGTTGCACTGAAAAACTTAGAATATAAGAAATGCACAGTGTAGTACATACTATATGAGTGAGTTGCACTGAAAAACTTAGAATATAAGAAACGCACAGTGTAGTACATAGAAATGAGTGAGTTGCACTGAAAAACTTAGAAATTACTGAAAAACCCGCATTACAAGAAATGCACAGTGTAGTACATAGTATATGAGTGAGTTGCACTGAAAAACTTAGAATATAAGAAAGGCACAGTGTAGTACATAGTATATGAGTGAGTTGCACTGAAAAACTTAGAATATAAGAAACGCAGAGTGTAGTAAATAGTATATGAGTGAGTTGCACTGAAAAACTTAGAATTTACTGAAAAACCCGCATTACACGAAATGCACAGTGTAGTACATAGTATATGAGTGAGTTGCACTGAAAAACTTAGAATATAAGAAACGCACAGTGTAGTACATAGTATATGAGTGAGTTGCACTGAAAAACTTAGAATATAAGAAACGCACAGTGTAGTACATACTATATGAGTGAGTTGCACTGAAAAACTTAGAATATAAGAAACGCACAGTGTAGTACATAGTATATGAGTGAGTTGCACTGAAAAACTTAGAATATAAGAAACGCACAGTGTAGTACATAGTATATGAGTGAGTTGCACTGAAAAACTTAGAATATAAGAAACGCACAGTGTAGTACATAGTATATGAGTGAGTTGCACTGAAAAACTTAGAATATAAGAAACGCACAGTATAGTACATAGTATATGAATGAGTTGCACTGAAAAACTTAGAATATAAGAAACGCACAGTGTAGTACATAGTATATGAGTGAGTTGCACTGAAAAACTTAGAATTTACTGAAAAACCCGCATTACACGAAATGCACAGTGTAGTACATAGTATATGAGTGAGTTGCACTGAAAAACTTAGAATATAAGAAACGCACAGTGTAGTACATAGTATATGAGTGAGTTGCACTGAAAAACTTAGAATATAAGAAATGCACAGTATAGTACATAGTATATGAGTGAGTTGCACTGAAAAACTTAGAATATAAGAAACGCACAGTGTAGTACATAGTATATGAGTGAGTTGCACTGAAAAACTTAGAATATAAGAAACGCACAGTGTAGTACATAGTATATGAGTGAGTTGCACTGAAAAACTTAGAATATAAGAAACGCACAGTGTAGTACATAGTATATGAGTGAGTTGCACTGAAAAACTTAGAATATAAGAAACGCACAGTGTAGTACATAGTATATGAGTGAGTTGCACTGAAAAACTTAGAATATAAGAAACGCACAGTGTAGTACATAGTATATGAGTGAGTTGCACTGAAAAACTTAGAATATAAGAAACGCACAGTGTAGTACATAGTATATGAGTGAGTTGCACTGAAAAACTTAGAATATAACAAACGCACAGTGTAGTACATAGTATATGAGTGAGTTGCACTGAAAAACTTAGAATATAAGAAACGCACAGTGTAGTACATAGTATATGAGTGAGTTGCACTGAAAAACTTAGAATATAAGAAACGCACAGTATAGTACATAGTATATGAATGAGTTGCACTGAAAAACTTAGAATTTACTGAAGAACCCGCATTACACGAAATGCACAGTGTAGTACATAGTATATGAGTGAGTTGCACTGAAAAACTTAGAATATAAGAAATGCACAGTGTAGTACATAGTGTATGAGTGAGTTGCACTGAAAAACTTAGAATATAAGAAACGCACAGTGTAGTACATAGAAATGAGTGAGTTGCACTGAAAAAGTTAGAATTTACTGAAAAACCCGCATTACACGAAATGCACAGTGTAGTACATAGTATATGAGTGAGTTGCACTGAAAAACTTAGAATATAAGAAACGCACAGTGTAGTACATAGTATATGAGTGAGTTGCACTGAAAAACTTAGAATATAAGAAACGCACAGTGTAGTACATAGTATATGAGTGAGTTGCACTGAAAAACTTAGAATATAAGAAACGCACAGTGTAGTACATAGTATATGAGTGAGTTGCACTGAAAAACTTAGAATATAAGAAACGCACAGTGTAGTACATAGTATATGAGTGAGTTGCACTGAAAAACTTAGAATATAAGAAACGCACAGTGTAGTACATAGTATATGAGTGAGTTGCACTGAAAAACTTAGAATATAAGAAACGCACAGTGTAGTACATAGTATATGAGTGAGTTGCACTGAAAAACTTAGAATATAAGAAACGCACAGTGTAGTACATAGTATATGAGTGAGTTGCACTGAAAAACTTAGAATATAAGAAACGCACAGTGTAGTACATAGTATATGAGTGAGTTGCACTGAAAAACTTAGAATATAAGAAACGCACAGTGTAGTACATAGAAATGAGTGAGTTGCCATGAAAAACTTAGAATTTACTGAAAAACCCGCATTACACGAAATGCACAGTGTAGTACATAGTATATGAGTGAGTTGCACTGAAAAACTTAGAATATAAGAAACGCACAGTGTAGTACATAGTATATGAGTGAGTTGCACTGAAAAACTTAGAATATAAAAAACGCACAGTGTAGTACATAGTATATGAGTGAGTTGCACTGAAAAACTTAGAATATAAGAAACGCACAGTATAGTACATAGTATATGAATGAGTTGCACTGAAAAACTTAGAATTTACTGAAGAACCCGCATTACACGAAACGCACAGTGTAGTACATAGCATATGAGTGAGTTGCACTGAAAAACTTAGAATATAAGAAACGCACAGTGTAGTACATAGTATATGAGTGAGTTGCACTGAAAAACTTAGAATATAAGAAACGCACAGTGTAGTACATAGTATATGAGTGAGTTGCACTGAAAAACTTAGAATATAAGAAACGCACAGTGTAGTACATAGTATATGAGTGAGTTGCACTGAAAAACTTAGAATATAAGAAACGCACAGTGTAGTACATAGTATATGAGTGAGTTGCACTGAAAAACTTAGAATTTAAGAAACGCACAGTGTAGTACATAGTATATGAGTGAGTTGCACTGAAAAACTTAGAATATAAGAAACGCACAGTGTAGTACATAGTATATGAGTGAGTTGCACTGAAAAACTTAGAATATAAGAAATGCACAGTGTAGTACATACTATATGAGTGAGTTGCACTGAAAAACTTAGAATATAAGAAACGCACAGTGTAGTACATAGAAATGAGTGAGTTGCACTGAAAAACTTAGAAATTACTGAAAAACCCGCATTACAAGAAATGCACAGTGTAGTACATAGTATATGAGTGAGTTGCACTGAAAAACTTAGAATATAAGAAAGGCACAGTGTAGTACATAGTATATGAGTGAGTTGCACTGAAAAACTTAGAATATAAGAAACGCAGAGTGTAGTAAATAGTATATGAGTGAGTTGCACTGAAAAACTTAGAATTTACTGAAAAACCCGCATTACACGAAATGCACAGTGTAGTACATAGTATATGAGTGAGTTGCACTGAAAAACTTAGAATATAAGAAACGCACAGTGTAGTACATAGTATATGAGTGAGTTGCACTGAAAAACTTAGAATATAAGAAACGCACAGTGTAGTACATACTATATGAGTGAGTTGCACTGAAAAACTTAGAATATAAGAAACGCACAGTGTAGTACATAGTATATGAGTGAGTTGCACTGAAAAACTTAGAATATAAGAAACGCACAGTGTAGTACATAGTATATGAGTGAGTTGCACTGAAAAACTTAGAATATAAGAAACGCACAGTGTAGTACATAGTATATGAGTGAGTTGCACTGAAAAACTTAGAATATAAGAAACGCACAGTATAGTACATAGTATATGAATGAGTTGCACTGAAAAACTTAGAATATAAGAAACGCACAGTGTAGTACATAGTATATGAGTGAGTTGCACTGAAAAACTTAGAATTTACTGAAAAACCCGCATTACACGAAATGCACAGTGTAGTACATAGTATATGAGTGAGTTGCACTGAAAAACTTAGAATATAAGAAACGCACAGTGTAGTACATAGTATATGAGTGAGTTGCACTGAAAAACTTAGAATATAAGAAATGCACAGTATAGTACATAGTATATGAGTGAGTTGCACTGAAAAACTTAGAATATAAGAAACGCACAGTGTAGTACATAGTATATGAGTGAGTTGCACTGAAAAACTTAGAATATAAGAAACGCACAGTGTAGTACATAGTATATGAGTGAGTTGCACTGAAAAACTTAGAATATAAGAAACGCACAGTGTAGTACATAGTATATGAGTGAGTTGCACTGAAAAACTTAGAATATAAGAAACGCACAGTGTAGTACATAGTATATGAGTGAGTTGCACTGAAAAACTTAGAATATAAGAAACGCACAGTGTAGTACATAGTATATGAGTGAGTTGCACTGAAAAACTTAGAATATAAGAAACGCACAGTGTAGTACATAGTATATGAGTGAGTTGCACTGAAAAACTTAGAATATAACAAACGCACAGTGTAGTACATAGTATATGAGTGAGTTGCACTGAAAAACTTAGAATATAAGAAACGCACAGTGTAGTACATAGTATATGAGTGAGTTGCACTGAAAAACTTAGAATATAAGAAACGCACAGTATAGTACATAGTATATGAATGAGTTGCACTGAAAAACTTAGAATTTACTGAAGAACCCGCATTACACGAAATGCACAGTGTAGTACATAGTATATGAGTGAGTTGCACTGAAAAACTTAGAATATAAGAAACGCACAGTGTAGTACATAGTATATGAGTGAATTGCACTGAAAAACTTAGAATATAAGAAACGCACAGTGTAGTACATAGCATATGAGTGAGTTGCACTGAAAAACTGAGAATATAAGAAACGCACAGTGTAGTACATAGTATATGAGTGAGTTGCACTGAAAAACTTAGAATATAAGAAACGCACAGTGTAGTACATAGTATATGAGTGAGTTGCACTGAAAAACTTAGAATATAAGAAACGCACAGTGTAGTACATAGTATATGAGTGAGTTGCACTGAAAAATTTAGAATATAAGAAACGCACAGTGTAGTACATAGTATATGAGTGAGTTGCACTGAAAAACTTAGAATTTAAGAAACGCACAGTGTAGTACATAGTATATGAGTGAGTTGCACTCAAAAACTTAGAATATAAGAAACGCACAGTGTAGTACATAGTATATGAGTGAGTTGCACTGAAAAACTTAGAATATAAGAAACGCACAGTGTAGTACATAGAAATGAGTGAGTTGCACTGAAAAACTTAGAATTTACTGAAAAACCCGCATTACACGAAATGCACAGTGTAGTACATAGTATATGAGTGAGTTGCACTGAAAAACTTAGAATATAAGAAACGCACAGTGTAGTACATAGTATATGAGTGAGTTGCACTGAAAAACTTAGAATATAAGAAACGCACAGTGTAGTACATAGTATATGAGTGAGTTGCACTGAAAAACTTAGAATATAAGAAACGCACAGTGTAGTACATAGTATATGAGTGAGTTGCACTTTAAAACTTAGAATATAAGAAACGCACAGTGTAGTACATAGTATATGAGTGAGTTGCACTGAAAAACTTAGAATTTACTGAAAAACCCGCATTACAAGAAATGCACAGTGTAGTACATAGTATATGAGTGAGTTGCACTGAAAAACTTAGAATATAAGAAACGCACAGTGTAGTACATAGTATATGAGTGAGTTGCACTGAAAAACTTAGAATATAAGAAACGCACAGTGTAGTACATAGAAATGAGTGAGTTGCACTGAAAAACTTAGAATATAAGAAACGCACAGTGTAGTACATAGTATATGAGTGAGTTGCACTGAAAAACTTAGAATATAAAAAACGCACAGTGTAGTACATAGTATATGAGTGAGTTGCACTGAAAAACTTAGAATTTAAGAAACGCACAGTGTAGTACATAGTATATGAGTGAGTTGCACTGAAAAACAGAATATAAGAAACGCACAGTGTAGTACATAGTATATGAGTGAGTTGCACTGAAAAACTTAGAATATAAGAAATGCACAGTGTAGTACATAGTATATGAGTGAGTTGCACTGAAAAACTTAGAATATAAGAAACGCACAGTGTAGTACATAGAAATGAGTGAGTTGCACTGGAAAAGTTAGAATTTACTGAAAAACCCGCATTACACGAAATGCACAGTGTAGTACATAGTATATGAGTGAGTTGCACTGAAAAACTTAGAATATAAGAAACGCACAGTGTAGTACATAGTATATGAGTGAGTTGCACTGAAAAACTTAGAATATAAGAAACGCACAGTGTAGTACATAGTATATGAGTGAGTTGCACTGAAAAACTTAGAATATAAGAAACGCACAGTGTAGTACATAGTATATGAGTGAGTTGCACTGAAAAACTTAGAATATAAGAAACGCACAGTGTAGTACATAGTATATGAGTGAGTTGCACTGAAAAACTTAGAATATAAGAAACGCACAGTGTAGTACATAGTATATGAGTGAGTTGCACTGAAAAACTTAGAATATAAGAAACGCACAGTGTAGTACATAGTATATGAGTGAGTTGCACTGAAAGACTTAGAATATAAGAAACGCACAGTGTAGTACATAGAAATGAGTGAGTTGCCATGAAAAACTTAGAATTTACTGAAAAACCCGCATTACACGAAATGCACAGTGTAGTACATAGTATATGAGTGAGTTGCACTGAAAAACTTAGAATATAAGAAACGCACAGTGTAGTACATAGTATATGAGTGAGTTGCACTGAAAAACTTAGAATATAAGAAACGCACAGTGTAGTACATAGTATATGAGTGAGTTGCACTGAAAAACTTAGAATATAAAAAACGCACAGTGTAGTACATAGTATATGAGTGAGTTGCACTGAAAAACTTAGAATATAAGAAACGCACAGTATAGTACATAGTATATGAATGAGTTGCATTGAAAAACTTAGAATTTACTGAAGAACCCGCATTTCACGAAACGCACAGTGTAGTACATAGCATATGAGTGAGTTGCACTGAAAAACTTAGAATATAAGAAACGCACAGTGTAGTACATAGTATATGAGTGAGTTGCACTGAAAAACTTAGAATATAAGAAACGCACAGTGTAGTACATAGTATATGAGTGAGTTGCACTGAAAAACTTAGAATATAAGAAACGCACAGTGTAGTACATCGTATATGAGTGAGTTGCACTGAAAAACTTAGAATATAAGAAACGCACAGTGTAGTACATAGTATATGAGTGAGTTGCACTGAAAAACTTAGAATATAAGAAATGCACAGTGTAGTACATAGTATATGAGTGAGTTGCACTGAAAAACTTAGAATATAAGAAACGCACAGTGTAGTACATAGTATATGAGTGAGTTGCACTGAAAAACTTAGAATATAAGAAATGCACAGTGTAGTACATAGTATATGAGTGAGTTGCACTGAAAAACTTAGAATATAAGAAACGCACAGTGTAGTACATAGTATATGAGTGAGTTGCACTGAAAAACTTAGAATATAAGAAATGCACAGTGTAGTACATAGTATATGAGTGAGTTGCACTGAAAAACTTAGAATATAAGAAACGCACAGTATAGTACATAGTATATGAATGAGTTGCACTGAAAAACTTAGAATATAAGAAACGCACAGTGTAGTACATAATATATGAGTGAGTTGCACTGAAAAACTTAGAATTTACTGAAAAACCCGCATTACACGAAATGCACAGTGTAGTACATAGTATATGAGTGAGTTGCACTGAAAAACTTAGAATATAAGAAACGCACAGTGTAGTACATAGTATATGAGTGAGTTGCACTGAAAAACTTAGAATATAAGAAACGCACAGTGTAGTACATAGTATATGAGTGAGTTGCACTGAAAAACTTAGAATATAAGAAACGCACAGTGTAGTACATAGTATATGAGTGAGTTGCACTGAAAAACTTAGAATATAAGAAACGCACAGTGTAGTACATAGTATATGAGTGAGTTGCACTGAAAAACTTAGAATATAAGAAACGCACAGTGTAGTACATAGTATATGAGTGAGTTGCACTGAAAAACTTAGAATATAAGAAACGCACAGTGTAGTACATAGAAATGAGTGAGTTGCACTGAAAAACTTAGAATTTACTGAAAAACCCGCATTACACGAAATGCACAGTGTAGTACATAGTATATGAGTGAGTTGCACTGAAAAACTTAGAATATAAGAAACGCACAGTGTAGTACATAGTATATGAGTAAGTTGCACTGAAAAACTTAGAATTTAAAAAACGCACAGTGTAGTACATAGTATATGAGTGAGTTGCACTGAAAAACTTAGAATATAAGAAACGCACAGTGTAGCACATAGTATATGAGTGAGTTGCACTTTAAAACTTAGAATATAAGAAACGCACAGTGTAGTACATAGTATATGAGTGAGTTGCACTGAAAAACTTAGAATTTACTGAAAAACCCGCATTACAAGAAATGCACAGTGTAGTACATAGTATATGAGTGAGTTGCACTGAAAAACTTAGAATATAAGAAACGCACAGTGTAGTACATAGTATATGAGTGAGTTGCACTGAAAAACTTAGAATATAAGAAACGCACAGTGTAGTACATAGAAATGAGTGAGTTGCACTGAAAAACTTAGAATAAAAGAAACGCACAGTGTAGTACATAGTATATGAGTGAGTTGCACTGAAAAACTTAGAATATAAAAAACGCACAGTGTAGTACATAGTATATGAGTGAGTTGCACTGAAAAACTTAGAATTTAAGAAACGCACAGTGTAGTACATAGTATATGAGTGAGTTGCACTGAAAAACAGAATATAAGAAACGCACAGTGTAGTACATAGTATATGAGTGAGTTGCACTGAAAAACTTAGAATATAAGAAATGCACAGTGTAGTACATAGTATATGAGTGAGTTGCACTGAAAAACTTAGAATATAAGAAACGCACAGTGTAGTACATAGAAATGAGTGAGTTGCACTGGAAAAGTTAGAATTTACTGAAAAACCCGCATTACACGAAATGCACAGTGTAGTACATAGTATATGAGTGAGTTGCACTGAAAAACTTAGAATATAAGAAACGCACAGTGTAGTACATAGTATATGAGTGAGTTGCACTGAAAAACTTAGAATATAAGAAACGCACAGTGTAGTACATAGTATATGAGTGAGTTGCACTGAAAAACTTAGAATATAAGAAACGCACAGTGTAGTACATAGTATATGAGTGAGTTGCACTGAAAAACTTAGAATATAAGAAACGCACAGTGTAGTACATAGTATATGAGTGAGTTGCACTGAAAAACTTAGAATATAAGAAACGCACAGTGTAGTACATAGTATATGAGTGAGTTGCACTGAAAAACTTAGAATATAAGAAACGCACAGTGTAGTACATAGTATATGAGTGAGTTGCACTGAAAAACTTAGAATATAAGAAACGCACAGTGTAGTACATAGTATATGAGTGAGTTGCACTGAAAAACTTAGAATATAAGAAACGCACAGTGTAGTACATAGTATATGAGTGAGTTGCACTGAAAAACTTAGAATATAAGAAACGCACAGTGTAGTACATAGAAATGAGTGAGTTGCACTGAAAAACTTAGAATTTACTGAAAAACCCGCATTACACGAAATGCACAGTGTAGTACATAGTATATGAGTGAGTTGCACTGAAAAACTTAGAATATAAGAAACGCACAGTGTAGTACATAGTATATGAGTAAGTTGCACTGAAAAACTTAGAATTTAAAAAACGCACAGTGTAGTACATAGTATATGAGTGAGTTGCACTGAAAAACTTAGAATATAAGAAACGCACAGTGTAGCACATAGTATATGAGTGAGTTGCACTTTAAAACTTAGAATATAAGAAACGCACAGTGTAGTACATAGTATATGAGTGAGTTGCACTGAAAAACTTAGAATTTACTGAAAAACCCGCATTACAAGAAATGCACAGTGTAGTACATAGTATATGAGTGAGTTGCACTGAAAAACTTAGAATATAAGAAACGCACAGTGTAGTACATAGTATATGAGTGAGTTGCACTGAAAAACTTAGAATATAAGAAACGCACAGTGTAGTACATAGAAATGAGTGAGTTGCACTGAAAAACTTAGAATAAAAGAAACGCACAGTGTAGTACATAGTATATGAGTGAGTTGCACTGAAAAACTTAGAATATAAAAAACGCACAGTGTAGTACATAGTATATGAGTGAGTTGCACTGAAAAACTTAGAATTTAAGAAACGCACAGTGTAGTACATAGTATATGAGTGAGTTGCACTGAAAAACAGAATATAAGAAACGCACAGTGTAGTACATAGTATATGAGTGAGTTGCACTGAAAAACTTAGAATATAAGAAATGCACAGTGTAGTACATAGTATATGAGTGAGTTGCACTGAAAAACTTAGAATATAAGAAACGCACAGTGTAGTACATAGAAATGAGTGAGTTGCACTGGAAAAGTTAGAATTTACTGAAAAACCCGCATTACACGAAATGCACAGTGTAGTACATAGTATATGAGTGAGTTGCACTGAAAAACTTAGAATATAAGAAACGCACAGTGTAGTACATAGTATATGAGTGAGTTGCACTGAAAAACTTAGAATATAAGAAACGCACAGTGTAGTACATAGTATATGAGTGAGTTGCACTGAAAAACTTAGAATATAAGAAACGCACAGTGTAGTACATAGTATATGAGTGAGTTGCACTGAAAAACTTAGAATATAAGAAACGCACAGTGTAGTACATAGTATATGAGTGAGTTGCACTGAAAAACTTAGAATATAAGAAACGCACAGTGTAGTACATAGTATATGAGTGAGTTGCACTGAAAAACTTAGAATATAAGAAACGCACAGTGTAGTACATAGTATATGAGTGAGTTGCACTGAAAGACTTAGAATATAAGAAACGCACAGTGTAGTACATAGAAATGAGTGAGTTGCCATGAAAAACTTAGAATTTACTGAAAAACCCGCATTACACGAAATGCACAGTGTAGTACATAGTATATGAGTGAGTTGCACTGAAAAACTTAGAATATAAGAAACGCACAGTGTAGTACATAGTATATGAGTGAGTTGCACTGAAAAACTTAGAATATAAGAAACGCACAGTGTAGTACATAGTATATGAGTGAGTTGCACTGAAAAACTTAGAATATAAAAAACGCACAGTGTAGTACATAGTATATGAGTGAGTTGCACTGAAAAACTTAGAATATAAGAAACGCACAGTATAGTACATAGTATATGAATGAGTTGCATTGAAAAACTTAGAATTTACTGAAGAACCCGCATTTCACGAAACGCACAGTGTAGTACATAGCATATGAGTGAGTTGCACTGAAAAACTTAGAATATAAGAAACGCACAGTGTAGTACATAGTATATGAGTGAGTTGCACTGAAAAACTTAGAATATAAGAAACGCACAGTGTAGTACATAGTATATGAGTGAGTTGCACTGAAAAACTTAGAATATAAGAAACGCACAGTGTAGTACATCGTATATGAGTGAGTTGCACTGAAAAACTTAGAATATAAGAAACGCACAGTGTAGTACATAGTATATGAGTGAGTTGCACTGAAAAACTTAGAATATAAGAAATGCACAGTGTAGTACATAGTATATGAGTGAGTTGCACTGAAAAACTTAGAATATAAGAAACGCACAGTGTAGTACATAGTATATGAGTGAGTTGCACTGAAAAACTTAGAATATAAGAAATGCACAGTGTAGTACATAGTATATGAGTGAGTTGCACTGAAAAACTTAGAATATAAGAAACGCACAGTGTAGTACATAGTATATGAGTGAGTTGCACTGAAAAACTTAGAATATAAGAAATGCACAGTGTAGTACATAGTATATGAGTGAGTTGCACTGAAAAACTTAGAATATAAGAAACGCACAGTATAGTACATAGTATATGAATGAGTTGCACTGAAAAACTTAGAATATAAGAAACGCACAGTGTAGTACATAATATATGAGTGAGTTGCACTGAAAAACTTAGAATTTACTGAAAAACCCGCATTACACGAAATGCACAGTGTAGTACATAGTATATGAGTGAGTTGCACTGAAAAACTTAGAATATAAGAAACGCACAGTGTAGTACATAGTATATGAGTGAGTTGCACTGAAAAACTTAGAATATAAGAAACGCACAGTGTAGTACATAGTATATGAGTGAGTTGCACTGAAAAACTTAGAATATAAGAAACGCACAGTGTAGTACATAGTATATGAGTGAGTTGCACTGAAAAACTTAGAATATAAGAAACGCACAGTGTAGTACATAGTATATGAGTGAGTTGCACTGAAAAACTTAGAAAATAAGAAACGCACAGTGTAGTACATAGTATATGAGTGAGTTGCACTGAAAAACTTAGAATATAAGAAACGCACAGTGTAGTACATAGTATATGAGTGAGTTGCACTGAAAAACTTAGAATATAAGAAACGCACACTGTAGTACATAGTATATGAGTGAGTTGCACTGAAAAACTTAGAATATAACAAACGCACAGTGTAGTACATAGTATATTAGTGAGTTGCACTGAAAAACTTAGAATATAAGAAACGCACAGTGTAGTACATAGTATATGAGTGAGTTGCACTGAAAAACTTAGAATATAAGAAACGCACAGTGTAGTACATAGTATATGAGTGAGTTGCACTGAAAAACTTAGAATATAAGAAACACACAGTGTAGTACATAGTATATGAGTGAGTTGCACTGAAAAACTTAGAATATAAGAAACGCACAGTGTAGTACATAGTATATGAGTGAGTTGCACTGAAAAACTTAGAATATAAGAAACGCACAGTGTAGTACATAGTATATGAGTGAGTTGCACTGAAAAACTTAGAATTTAAGAAACGCACAGTGTAGTACATAGTATATGAGTGAGTTGCACTGAAAAACAGAATATAAGAAACGCACAGTGTAGTACATAGTATATGAGTGAGTTGCACTGAAAAACTTAGAATATAAGAAATGCACAGTGTAGTACATAGTATATGAGTGAGTTGCACTGAAAAACTTAGAATATAAGAAACGCACAGTGTAGTACATAGAAATGAGTGAGTTGCACTGAAAAAGTTAGAATTTACTGAAAAACCCGCATTACACGAAATGCACAGTGTAGTACATAGTATATGAGTGAGTTGCACTGAAAAACTTAGAATATAAGAAACGCACAGTGTAGTACATAGTATATGAGTGAGTTGCACTGAAAAACTTAGAATATAAGAAACGCACAGTGTAGTACATAGTATATGAGTGAGTTGCACTGAAAAACTTAGAATATAAGAAACGCACAGTGTAGTATATAGTATATGAGTGAGTTGCACTGAAAAACTTAGAATTTAAGAAACGCACAGTGTAGTACATAGTATATGAGTGAGTTGCACTGAAAAACTTAGAATATAAGAAACGCACAGTGTAGTACATAGTATATGAGTGAGTTGCACTGAAAAACTTAGAATATAAGAAACGCACAGTGTAGTACATAGTATATGAGTGAATTGCACTGAAAAACTTAGAATATAAGAAACGCACAGTGTAGTACATAGTATATGAGTGAGTTGCACTGAAAAACTTAGAATATAAGAAACGCACAGTGTAGTACATAGTATATGAGTGAGTTGCACTGAAAAACTTAGAATATAAGAAACGCACAGTGTAGTACATAGTATATGAGTGAGTTGCACTGAAAAACTTAGAATATAAAAAACGCACAGTGTAGTACATAGTATATGAGTGAGTTGCACTGAAAAACTTAGAATATAAGAAACGCACAGTATAGTACATAGTATATGAATGAGTTGCACTGAAAAACTTAGAATTTACTGAAGAACCCGCATTACACGAAACGCACAGTGTAGTACATAGCATATGAGTGAGTTGCACTAAAAAACTTAGAATATAAGAAACGCACAGTGTAGTACATAGTATATGAGTGAGTTGCACTGAAAAACTTAGAATATAAGAAACGCACAGTGTAGTACATAGTATATGAGTGAGTTGCACTGAAAAACTTAGAATATAAGAAACGCACAGTGTAGTACATAGTATATGAGTGAGTTGCACTGAAAAACTTAGAATATAAGAAACGCACAGTGTAGTACATAGTATATGAGTGAGTTGCACTGAAAAACTTAGAATATAAGAAACGCACAGTGTAGTACATAGTATATGAGTGAGTTGCACTGAAAGACTTAGAATATAAGAAACGCACAGTGTAGTACATAGAAATGAGTGAGTTGCCATGAAAAACTTAGAATTTACTGAAAAACCCGCATTACACGAAATGCACAGTGTAGTACATAGTATATGAGTGAGTTGCACTGAAAAACTTAGAATATAAGAAACGCACAGTGTAGTACATAGTATATGAGTGAGTTGCACTGAAAAACTTAGAATATAAGAAACGCACAGTGTAGTACATAGTATATGAGTGAGTTGCACTGAAAAACTTAGAATATAAAAAACGCACAGTGTAGTACATAGTATATGAGTGAGTTGCACTGAAAAACTTAGAATATAAGAAACGCACAGTATAGTACATAGTATATGAATGAGTTGCATTGAAAAACTTAGAATTTACTGAAGAACCCGCATTTCACGAAACGCACAGTGTAGTACATAACATATGAGTGAGTTGCACTGAAAAACTTAGAATATAAGAAACGCACAGTGTAGTACATAGTATATGAGTGAGTTGCACTGAAAAACTTAGAATATAAGAAACGCACAGTGTAGTACATAGTATATGAGTGAGTTGCACTGAAAAACTTAGAATATAAGAAACGCACAGTGTAGTACATCGTATATGAGTGAGTTGCACTGAAAAACTTAGAATATAAGAAACGCACAGTGTAGTACATAGTATATGAGTGAGTTGCACTGAAAAACTTAGAATATAAGAAATGCACAGTGTAGTACATAGTATATGAGTGAGTTGCACTGAAAAACTTAGAATATAAGAAACGCACAGTGTAGTACATAGTATATGAGTGAGTTGCACTGAAAAACTTAGAATATAAGAAATGCACAGTGTAGTACATAGTATATGAGTGAGTTGCACTGAAAAACTTAGAATATAAGAAACGCACACTATAGTACATAGTATATGAATGAGTTGCACTGAAAAACTTGGAATATAAGAAACGCACAGTGTAGTACATAGTATATGAGTGAGTTGCACTGAAAAACTTAGAATTTACTGAAAAACCCGCATTACACGAAATGCACAGTGTAGTACATAGTATATGAGTGAGTTGCACTGAAAAACTTAGAATATAAGAAACGCACAGTGTAGTACATAGTATATGAGTGAGTTGCACTGAAAAACTTAGAATATAAGAAATGCACAGTGTAGTACATAGTATATGAGTGAGTTGCACTGAAAAACTTAGAATATAAGAAACGCACAGTGTAGTACATAGTATATGAGTGAGTTGCACTGAAAAACTTAGAATATAAGAAATGCACAGTGTAGTACATAGTATATGAGTGAGTTGCACTGAAAAACTTAGAATATAAGAAACGCACAGTATAGTACATAGTATATGAATGAGTTGCACTGAAAAACTTAGAATATAAGAAACGCACAGTGTAGTACATAATATATGAGTGAGTTGCACTGAAAAACTTAGAATTTACTGAAAAACCCGCATTACACGAAATGCACAGTGTAGTACATAGTATATGAGTGAGTTGCACTGAAAAACTTAGAATATAAGAAACGCACAGTGTAGTACATAGTATATGAGTGAGTTGCACTGAAAAACTTAGAATATAAGAAACGCACAGTGTAGTACATAGTATATGAGTGAGTTGCACTGAAAAACTTAGAATATAAGAAACGCACAGTGTAGTACATAGTATATGAGTGAGTTGCACTGAAAAACTTAGAATATAAGAAACGCACAGTGTAGTACATAGTATATGAGCGAGTTGCACTGAAAAACTTAGAAAATAAGAAAAGCACAGTGTAGTACATAGTATATGAGTGAGTTGCACTGAAAAACTTAGAATATAAGAAACGCACAGTGTAGTACATAGTATATGAGTGAGTTGCACTGAAAAACTTAGAATATAAGAAACGCACAGTGTAGTACATAGTATATGAGTGAGTTGCACTGAAAAACTTAGAATATAACAAACGCACAGTGTAGTACATAGTATATGAGTGAGTTGCACTGAAAAACTTAGAATATAAGAAACGCACAGTGTAGTACATAGTATATGTTGAGTTGCACTGAAAAACTTAGAATATAAGAAACGCACAGTGTAGTACATAGTATATGAGTGAGTTGCACTGAAAAACTTAGAATATAAGAAACACACAGTGTAGTACATAGTATATGAGTGAGTTGCACTGAAAAACTTAGAATATAAGAAACGCACAGTGTAGTACATAGTATATGAGTGAGTTGCACTGAAAAACTTAGAATATAAGAAACGCACAGTGTAGTACATAGTATATGAGTGAGTTGCACTGAAAAACTTAGAATTTAAGAAACGCACAGTGTAGTACATAGTATATGAGTGAGTTGCACTGAAAAACAGAATATAAGAAACGCACAGTGTAGTACATAGTATATGAGTGAGTTGCACTGAAAAACTTAGAATATAAGAAACGCACAGTGTAGTACATAGTATATGAGTGAGTTGCACTGAAAAACTTAGAATATAAGAAACGCACAGTGTAGTACATAGTATATGAGTGAGTTGCACTGAAAAACTTAGAATATAAGAAACGCACAGTGTAGTACATAGTATATGAGTGAGTTGCACTGAAAAACTTAGAATATAAAAAACGCACAGTGTAGTACATAGTATATGAGTGAGTTGCACTGAAAAACTTAGAATATAAGAAACGCACAGTATAGTACATAGTATATGAATGAGTTGCACTGAAAAACTTAGAATTTACTGAAGAACCCGCATTACACGAAACGCACAGTGTAGTACATAGCATATGAGTGAGTTGCACTAAAAAACTTAGAATATAAGAAACGCACAGTGTAGTACATAGTATATGAGTGAGTTGCACTGAAAAACTTAGAATATAAGAAACGCACAGTGTAGTACATAGTATATGAGTGAGTTGCACTGAAAAACTTAGAATATAAGAAACGCACAGTGTAGTACATAGTATATGAGTGAGTTGCACTGAAAAACTTAGAATATAAGAAACGCACAGTGTAGTACATAGTATATGAGTGAGTTGCACTGAAAAACTTAGAATATAAGAAACGCACAGTGTAGTACATAGTATATGAGTGAGTTGCACTGAAAGACTTAGAATATAAGAAACGCACAGTGTAGTACATAGAAATGAGTGAGTTGCCATGAAAAACTTAGAATTTACTGAAAAACCCGCATTACACGAAATGCACAGTGTAGTACATAGTATATGAGTGAGTTGCACTGAAAAACTTAGAATATAAGAAACGCACAGTGTAGTACATAGTATATGAGTGAGTTGCACTGAAAAACTTAGAATATAAAAAACGCACAGTGTAGTACATAGTATATGAGTGAGTTGCACTGAAAAACTTAGAATATAAGAAACGCACAGTATAGTACATAGTATATGAATGAGTTGCATTGAAAAACTTAGAATTTACTGAAGAACCCGCATTTCACGAAACGCACAGTGTAGTACATAGCATATGAGTGAGTTGCACTGAAAAACTTAGAATATAAGAAACGCACAGTGTAGTACATAGTATATGAGTGAGTTGCACTGAAAAACTTAGAATATAAGAAACGCACAGTGTAGTACATAGTATATGAGTGAGTTGCACTGAAAAACTTAGAATATAAGAAACGCACAGTGTAGTACATCGTATATGAGTGAGTTGCACTGAAAAACTTAGAATATAAGAAACGCACAGTGTAGTACATAGTATATGAGTGAGTTGCACTGAAAAACTTAGAATATAAGAAATGCACAGTGTAGTACATAGTATATGAGTGAGTTGCACTGAAAAACTTAGAATATAAGAAACGCACAGTGTAGTACATAGTATATGAGTGAGTTGCACTGAAAAACTTAGAATATAAGAAATGCACAGTGTAGTACATAGTATATGAGTGAGTTGCACTGAAAAACTTAGAATATAAGAAACGCACAGTATAGTACATAGTATATGAATGAGTTGCACTGAAAAACTTAGAATATAAGAAACGCACAGTGTAGTACATAGTATATGAGTGAGTTGCACTGAAAAACTTAGAATTTACTGAAAAACCCGCATTACACGAAATGCACAGTGTAGTACATAGTATATGAGTGAGTTGCACTGAAAAACTTAGAATATAAGAAACGCACAGTGTAGTACATAGTATATGAGTGAGTTGCACTGAAAAACTTAGAATATAAGAAATGCACAGTGTAGTACATAGTATATGAGTGAGTTGCACTGAAAAACTTAGAATATAAGAAACGCACAGTGTAGTACATAGTATATGAGTGAGTTGCACTGAAAAACTTAGAATATAAGAAATGCACAGTGTAGTACATAGTATATGAGTGAGTTGCACTGAAAAACTTAGAATATAAGAAACGCACAGTATAGTACATAGTATATGAATGAGTTGCACTGAAAAACTTAGAATATAAGAAACGCACAGTGTAGTACATAATATATGAGTGAGTTGCACTGAAAAACTTAGAATTTACTGAAAAACCCGCATTACACGAAATGCACAGTGTAGTACATAGTATATGAGTGAGTTGCACTGAAAAACTTAGAATATAAGAAACGCACAGTGTAGTACATAGTATATGAGTGAGTTGCACTGAAAAACTTAGAATATAAGAAACGCACAGTGTAGTACATAGTATATGAGTGAGTTGCACTGAAAAACTTAGAATATAAGAAACGCACAGTGTAGTACATAGTATATGAGTGAGTTGCACTGAAAAACTTAGAATATAAGAAACGCACAGTGTAGTACATAGTATATGAGTGAGTTGCACTGAAAAACTTAGAAAATAAGAAACGCACAGTGTAGTACATAGTATATGAGTGAGTTGCACTGAAAAACTTAGAATATAAGAAACGCACAGTGTAGTACATAGTATATGAGTGAGTTGCACTGAAAAACTTAGAATATAAGAAACGCACAGTGTAGTACATAGTATATGAGTGAGTTGCACTGAAAAACTTAGAATATAAGAAACGCACAGTGTAGTACATAGTATATGAGTGAGTTGCACTGAAAAACTTAGAATATAAGAAACGCACAGTGTAGTACATAGTATATGTTGAGTTGCACTGAAAAACTTAGAATATAAGAAACGCACAGTGTAGTACATAGTATATGAGTGAGTAGCACTGAAAAACTTAGAATATAAGAAACACACAGTGTAGTACATAGTATATGAGTGAGTTGCACTGAAAAACTTAGAATATAAGAAACGCACAGTGTAGTACATAGTATATGAGTGAGTTGCACTGAAAAACTTAGAATATAAGAAACGCACAGTGTAGTACATAGTATATGAGTGAGTTGCACTGAAAAACTTAGAATTTAAGAAACGCACAGTGTAGTACATAGTATATGAGTGAGTTGCACTGAAAAACAGAATATAAGAAACGCACAGTGTAGTACATAGTATATGAGTGAGTTGCACTGAAAAACTTAGAATATAAGAAATGCACAGTGTAGTACATAGTATATGAGTGAGTTGCACTGAAAAACTTAGAATATAAGAAACGCACAGTGTAGTACATAGAAATGAGTGAGTTGCACTGAAAAAGTTAGAATTTACTGAAAAACCCGCATTACACGAAATGCACAGTGTAGTACATAGTATATGAGTGAGTTGCACTGAAAAACTTAGAATATAAGAAACGCACAGTGTAGTACATAGTATATGAGTGAGTTGCACTGAAAAACTTAGAATATAAGAAACGCACAGTATAGTACATAGTATATGAATGAGTTGCACTGAAAAACTTAGAATTTACTGAAGAACCCGCATTACACGAAACGCACAGTGTAGTACATAGCATATGAGTGAGTTGCACTGAAAAACTTAGAATATAAGAAACGCACAGTGTAGTACATAGTATATGAGTGAGTTGCACTGAAAAACTTAGAATATAAGAAACGCACAGTGTAGTACATAGTATATGAGTGAGTTGCACTGAAAAACTTAGAATATAAGAAACGCACAGTGTAGTACATAGTATATGAGTGAGTTGCACTGAAAAACTTAGAATATAAGAAACGCACAGTGTAGTACATAGTATATGAGTGAGTTGCACTGAAAAACTTAGAATTTAAGAAACGCACAGTGTAGTACATAGTATATGAGTGAGTTGCACTGAAAAACTTAGAATATAAGAAACGCACAGTGTAGTACATAGTATATGAGTGAGTTGCACTGAAAAACTTAGAATATAAGAAATGCACAGTGTAGTACATAGTATATGAGTGAGTTGCACTGAAAAACTTAGAATATAAGAAACGCACAGTGTAGTACATAGAAATGAGTGAGTTGCACTGAAAAACTTAGAATTTACTGAAAAACCCTCATTACAAGAAATGCACAGTGTAGTACATAGTATATGAGTGAGTTGCACTGAAAAACTTAGAATATAAGAAAGGCACAGTGTAGTACATAGTATATGAGTGAGTTGCACTGAAAAACTTAGAATTTACTGAAAAACCCGCATTACACGAAATGCACAGTGTAGTACATAGTATATGAGTGAGTTGCACTGAAAAACTTAGAATATAAGAAACGCACAGTGTAGTACATAGTATATGAGTGAGTTGCACTGAAAAACTTAGAATATAAGAAACGCACAGTGTAGTACATAGTATATGAGTGAGTTGCACTGAAAAACTTAGAATATAAGAAACGCACAGTGTAGTACATAGTATATGAGTGAGTTGCACTGAAAAACTTAGAATATAAGAAACGCACAGTGTAGTACATAGTATATGAGTGAGTTGCACTGAAAAACTTAGAATTTAAGAAACGCACAGTGTAGTACATAGTATATGAGTGAGTTGCACTGAAAAACTTAGAATATAAGAAACGCACAGTGTAGTACATAGTATATGAGTGAGTTTCACTGAAAAACTTAGAATATAAGAAATGCACAGTGTAGTACATAGTATATGAGTGAGTTGCACTGAAAAACTTAGAATATAAGAAACGCACTGTGTAGTACATAGAAATGAGTGAGTTGCACTGAAAAACTTAGAATTTGCTGAAAAACCCGCATTACACGAAATGCACAGTGTAGTACATAGTATATGAGTGAGTTGCACTGAAAAACTTAGAATATAAGAAACGCACAGTGTAGTACATAGTATATGAGTGAGTTGCACTGAAAAACTTAGAATATAAGAAACGCACAGTGTAGTACATAGTATATGAGTGAGTTGCACTGAAAAACTTAGAATATAAGAAACACACAGTGTAGTACATAGTATATGAGTGAGTTGCACTGAAAAACTTAGAATATAAGAAACGCACAGTGTAGTACATAGGATATGAGTGAGTTGCACTGAAAAACTTAGAATATAAGAAACGCACAGTGTAGTACATAGTATATGACTGAGTTGCACTGAAAAACTTAGAATATAAGAAACGCACAGTGTAGCACATAGTATATGAGTGAGTTGCACTGAAAAACTTAGAATATAAGAAACGCACAGTGTAGTACATAGTATATGAGTGAGTTGCACTGAAAAACTTAGAATATAACAAACGCACAGTGTAGTCCATAGTATATGAGTGAGTTGCACTGAAAAACTTAGAATATAAGAAACGCACAGTGTAGTACATAGTATATGAGTGAGTTGCACTGAAAAACTTAGAATATAAGAAACGCACAGTGTAGTACATAGTATATGAGTGAGTTGCACTGAAAAACTTAGAATATAAAAAACGCACAGTGTAGTACATAGTATATGAGTGAGTTGCACTGAAAAACTTAGAATATAAGAAACGCACAGTATAGTACATAGTATATGAATGAGTTGCTCTGAAAAACTTAGAATTTACTGAAGAACCCGCATTACACGAAATGCACAGTGTAGTACATAGTATATGAGTGAGTTGCACTGAAAAACTTAGAATATAAGAAACGCACAGTGTAGTACATAGTATATGAGTGAGTTGCACTGAAAAACTTAGAATATAAGAAACGCACAGTGTAGTACATAGCATATGAGTGAGTTGCACTGAAAAACTTAGAATATAAGAAACGCACAGTGTAGTACATAGTATATGAGTGAGTTGCACTGAAAAACTTAGAATATAAGAAACGCACAGTGTAGTACATAGAAATGAGTGAGTTGCACTGAAAAACTTAGAATTTACTGAAAAACCCGCATTACACGAAATGCACAGTGTAGTACATAGTATATGAGTGAGTTGCACTGAAAAAGCTTAGAATATAAGAAACGCACAGTGTAGTACATAGTATATGAGTAAGTTGCACTGAAAAACTTAGAATTTAATTAACGCACAGTGTAGTACATAGTATATGAGTGAGTTGCACTGAAAAACTTAGAATATAAGAAACGCACAGTGTAGTACATAGTATATGAGTGAGTTGCACTCAAAAACTTAGAATTTACTGAAAAACCCGCATTACACGAAATGCACAGTGTAGTACATAGTATATGAGTGAGTTGCACTGAAAAACTTAGAATATAAGAAACGCACAGTGTAGTACATAGTATATGAGTGAGTTGCACTGAAAAACTTAGAATATAAGAAACGCACAGTGTAGTACATAGTATATGAGTGAGTTGCACTGAAAAACTTAGAATATAAGAAACGCACAGTGTAGTACATAGTATATGAGTGAGTTGCACTGAAAAACTTAGAATATAAGAAACGCACAGTGTAGTACATAGTATATGAGTGAGTTGCACTGAAAAACTTAGAATTTAAGAAACGCACAGTGTAGTACATAGTATATGAGTGAGTTGCACTGAAAAACAGAATATAAGAAACGCACAGTGTAGTACATAGTATATGAGTGAGTTGCACTGAAAAACTTAGAATATAAGAAATGCACAGTGTAGTACATAGTATATGAGTGAATTGCACTGAAAAACTTAGAATATAAGAAACGCACAGTGTAGTACATAGAAATGAGTGAGTTGCACTGAAAAAGTTAGAATTTACTGAAAAAACCCGCATTACACGAAATGCACAGTGTAGTACATAGTATATGAGTGAGTTGCACTGAAAAACTTAGAATATAAGAAACGCACAGTGTAGTACATAGTATATGAGTGAGTTGCACTGAAAAACTTAGAATATAAGAAACGCACAGTGTAGTACATAGTATATGAGTGAGTTGCACTGAAAAACTTAGAATATAAGAAACGCACAGTGTAGTACATAGTATATGAGTGAGTTGCACTGAAAAACTTAGAATATAAGAAACGCACAGTGTAGTACATAGTATATGAGTGAGTTGCACTGAAAAACTTAGAATATAAGAAACGCACAGTGTAGTACATAGTATATGAGTGAGTTGCACTGAAAAACTTAGAATATAAGAAACGCACAGTGTAGTACATAGTATATGAGTGAGTTGCACTGAAAAACTTAGAATATAAGAAACGCACAGTGTAGTACATAGAAATGAGTGAGTTGCCATGAAAAACTTAGAATTTACTGAAAAACCCGCATTACACGAAATGCACAGTGTAGTACATAGTATATGAGTGAGTTGCACTGAAAAACTTAGAATATAAGAAATGCACAGTGTAGTACATAGTATATGAGTGAGTTGCACTGATAAACTTAGAATATAAGAAACGCACAGTGTAGTACATAGAAATGAGTGAGTTGCACTGAAAAAGTTAGAATTTACTGAAAAAACCCGCATTACACGAAATGCACAGTGTAGTACATAGTATATGAGTGAGTTGCACTGAAAAACTTAGAATATAAGAAACGCACAGTGTAGTACATAGTATATGAGTGAGTTGCACTGAAAAACTTAGAATATAAGAAACGCACAGTGTAGTACATAGTATATGAGTGAGTTGCACTGAAAAACTTAGAATATAAGAAACGCACAGTGTAGTACATAGTATATGAGTGAGTTGCACTGAAAAACTTAGAATATAAGAAACGCACAGTGTAGTACATAGTATATGAGTGAGTTGCACTGAAAAACTTAGAATATAAGAAACGCACAGTGTAGTACATAGTATATGAGTGAGTTGCACTGAAAAACTTAGAATATAAGAAACGCACAGTGTAGTACATAGTATATGAGTGAGTTGCACTGAAAAACTTAGAATATAAGAAACGCACAGTGTAGTACATAGTATATGAGTGAGTTGCACTGAAAAACTTAGAATTTAAGAAACGCACAGTGTAGTACATAGTATATGAGTGAGTTGCACTGAAAAACAGAATATAAGAAACGCACAGTGTAGTACATAGTATATGAGTGAGTTGCACTGAAAAACTTAGAATATAAGAAATGCACAGTGTAGTACATAGTATATGAGTGAGTTGCACTGAAAAACTTAGAATATAAGAAACGCACAGTGTAGTACATAGAAATGAGTGAGTTGCACTGAAAAAGTTAGAATTTACTGAAAAAACCCGCATTACACGAAATGCACAGTGTAGTACATAGTATATGAGTGAGTTGCACTGAAAAACTTAGAATATAAGAAACGCACAGTGTAGTACATAGTATATGAGTGAGTTGCACTGAAAAACTTAGAATATAAGAAACGCACAGTGTAGTACATAGTATATGAGTGAGTTGCACTGAAAAACTTAGAATATAAGAAACGCACAGTGTAGTACATAGTATATGAGTGAGTTGCACTGAAAAACTTAGAATATAAGAAACGCACAGTGTAGTACATAGTATATGAGTGAGTTGCACTGAAAAACTTAGAATATAAGAAACGCACAGTGTAGTACATAGTATATGAGTGAGTTGCACTGAAAAACTTAGAATATAAGAAACGCACAGTGTAGTACATAGTATATGAGTGAGTTGCACTGAAAAACTTAGAATATAAGAAACGCACAGTGTAGTACATAGAAATGAGTGAGTTGCACTGAAAAACTTAGAATTTGCTGAAAAACCCGCATTACACGAAATGCACAGTGTAGTACATAGTATATGAGTGAGTTGCACTGAAAAACTTAGAATATAAGAAACGCACAGTGTAGTACATAGTATATGAGTGAGTTGCACTGAAAAACTTAGAATATAAGAAACGCACAGTGTAGTACATAGAAATGAGTGAGTTGCCATGAAAAACTTAGAATTTACTGAAAAACCCGCATTACACGAAATGCACAGTGTAGTACATAGTATATGAGTGAGTTGCACTGAAAAACTTAGAATATAAGAAACGCACAGTGTAGTACATAGTATATGAGTGAGTTGCACTGAAAAACTTAGAATATAAGAAACGCACAGTGTAGTACATAGTATATGAGTGAGTTGCACTGAAAAACTTAGAATATAAAAAACGCACAGTGTAGTACATAGTATATGAGTGAGTTGCACTGAAAAACTTAGAATATAAGAAACGCACAGTATAGTACATAGTATATGAATGAGTTGCACTGAAAAACTTAGAATTTACTGAAGAACCCGCATTACACGAAACGCACAGTGTAGTACATAGCATATGAGTGAGTTGCACTGAAAAACTTAGAATATAAGAAACGCACAGTGTAGTACATAGTATATGAGTGAGTTGCACTGAAAAACTTAGAATATAAGAAACGCACAGTGTAGTACATAGTATATGAGTGAGTTGCACTGAAAAACTTAGAATATAAGACACGCACAGTGTAGTACATGGAAATGAGTGAGTTGCCATGAAAAACTTAGAATTTACTGAAAAACCCGCATTACACGAAATGCACAGTGTAGTACATAGTATATGAGTGAGTTGCACTGAAAAACTTAGAATATAAGAAACGCACAGTGTAGTACATAGTATATGAGTGAGTTGCACTGAAAAACTTAGAATATAAGAAACGCACAGTGTAGTACATAGTATATGAGTGAGTTGCACTGAAAAACTTAGAATATAAAAAACGCACAGTGTAGTACATAGTATATGAGTGAGTTGCACTGAAAAACTTAGAATATAAGAAACGCACAGTATAGTACATAGTATATGAATGAGTTGCACTGAAAAACTTAGAATTTACTGAAGAACCCGCATTACACGAAACGCACAGTGTAGTACATAGCATATGAGTGAGTTGCACTGAAAAACTTAGAATATAAGAAACGCACAGTGTAGTACATAGTATATGAGTGAGTTGCACTGAAAAATTTAGAATATAAGAAACGCACAGTGTAGTACATAGTATATGAGTGAGTTGCACTGAAAAACTTAGAATATAAGAAACGCACAGTGTAGTACATAGTATATGAGTGAGTTGCACTGAAAAACTTAGAATATAAGAAACGCACAGTGTAGTACATAGTATATGAGTGAGTTGCACTGAAAAACTTAGAATTTAAGAAACCCACAGTGTAGTACATAGTATATGAGTGAGTTGCACTGAAAAACTTAAATATAAGAAACGCACAGTGTAGTACATAGTATATGAGTGAGTTGCACTGAAAAACTTAGAATATAAGAAATGCACAGTGTAGTACATAGTATATGAGTGAGTTGCACTGAAAAACTTAGAATATAAGAAAGGCACAGTGTAGTACATAGTATATGAGTGAGTTGCACTGAAAACCTTAGAATATAAGAAACGCAGAGTGTAGTAAATAGTATATGAGTGAGTTGCACTCAAAAACTTAGAATTTACTGAAAAACCCGCATTACACGAAATGCACAGTGTAGTACATAGTATATGAGTGAGTTGCACTGAAAAACTTAGAATATAAGAAACGCACAGTGTAGTACATAGAAATGAGTGAGTTGCACTGAAAAACTTAGAATTAACTGAAAAACCCGCATTACAAGAAATGCACAGTGTAGTACATAGTATATGAGTGAGTTGCACTGAAAAACTTAGAATATAAGAAAGGCACAGTGTAGTACATAGTATATGAGTGAGTTGCACTGAAAACCTTAGAATATAAGAAACGCAGAGTGTAGTAAATAGTATATGAGTGAGTTGCACTCAAAAACTTAGAATTTACTGAAAAACCCGCATTACACGAAATGCACAGTGTAGTACATAGTATATGAGTGAGTTGCACTGAAAAACTTAGAATATAAGAAACGCACAGTGTAGTACATACTATATGAGTGAGTTGCACTGAAAAACTTAGAATATAAGAAATGCACAGTGTAGTACATAGTATATGAGTGAGTTGCACTGAAAAACTTAGAATATAAGAAACGCACAGTGTAGTACATAGTATATGAGTGAGTTGCACTGAAAAAATTAGAATATAAAAAACGCACAGTGTAGTACATAGTATATGAGTGAGTTGCACTGAAAAACTTAGAATATAAGAAACGCACAGTATAGTACATAGTATATGAATGAGTTGCACTGAAAAACTTAGAATTTACTGAAAAACCCGCATTACACGAAATGCACAGTGTAGTACATAGTATATGAGTGAGTTGCACTGAAAAACTTAGAATATAAGAAACGCACAGTGTAGTACATAGTATATGAGTGAGTTACACTGAAAAACTTAGAATATAAGAAACGCACAGTGTAGTACATAGTATATGAGTGAGTTGCACTGAAAAACTTAGAATATAAGAAACGCACAGTGTAGTACATAGTATATGAGTGAGTTGCACTGAAAAACTTAGAATATAAGAAACGCACAGTGTAGTACATAGTATATGAGTAAGTTGCACTGAAAAACTTAGAATTTAAGAAACGCACAGTGTAGTACATAGTATATGAGTGAGTTGCACTGAAAAACTTAGAATATAAGAAACGCACAGTGTAGTACATAGTATATGAGTGAGTTGCACTGAAAAACTTAGAATATAAAAAACGCACAGTGTAGTACATAGTATATGAGTGAGTTGCACTGAAAAACTTAGAATATAAGAAACGCACAGTGTAGTACATAGTATATGAGTGAGTTGCACTGAAAAACTTAGAATATAAGAAACGCACAGTGTAGTACATAGTATATGAGTGAGTTGCACTGAAAAACTTAGAATATAAGAAACGCACAGTGTAGTACATAGTATATGAGTGAGTTGCACTGAAAAACTTAGAATATAAGAAACGCACAGTGTAGTACATAGAAATGAGTGAGTTGCACTGAAAAACTTAGAATTTGCTGAAAAACCCGCATTACACGAAATGCACAGTGTAGTACATAGTATATGAGTGAGTTGCACTGAAAAACTTAGAATATAAGAAACGCACAGTGTAGTACATAGTATATGAGTGAGTTGCACTGAAAAACTTAGAATATAAGAAACGCACAGTGTAGTACATAGAAATGAGTGAGTTGCCATGAAAAACTTAGAATTTACTGAAAAACCCGCATTACACGAAATGCACAGTGTAGTACATAGTATATGAGTGAGTTGCACTGAAAAACTTAGAATATAAGAAACGCACAGTGTAGTACATAGTATATGAGTGAGTTGCACTGAAAAACTTAGAATATAAGAAACGCACAGTGTAGTACATAGTATATGAGTGAGTTGCACTGAAAAACTTAGAATATAAAAAACGCACAGTGTAGTACATAGTATATGAGTGAGTTGCACTGAAAAACTTAGAATATAAGAAACGCACAGTATAGTACATAGTATATGAATGAGTTGCACTGAAAAACTTAGAATTTACTGAAGAACCCGCATTACACGAAACGCACAGTGTAGTACATAGCATATGAGTGAGTTGCACTGAAAAACTTAGAATATAAGAAACGCACAGTGTAGTACATAGTATATGAGTGAGTTGCACTGAAAAACTTAGAATATAAGAAACGCACAGTGTAGTACATAGTATATGAGTGAGTTGCACTGAAAAACTTAGAATATAAGACACGCACAGTGTAGTACATGGAAATGAGTGAGTTGCCATGAAAAACTTAGAATTTACTGAAAAACCCGCATTACACGAAATGCACAGTGTAGTACATAGTATATGAGTGAGTTGCACTGAAAAACTTAGAATATAAGAAACGCACAGTGTAGTACATAGTATATGAGTGAGTTGCACTGAAAAACTTAGAATATAAGAAACGCACAGTGTAGTACATAGTATATGAGTGAGTTGCACTGAAAAACTTAGAATATAAAAAACGCACAGTGTAGTACATAGTATATGAGTGAGTTGCACTGAAAAACTTAGAATATAAGAAACGCACAGTATAGTACATAGTATATGAATGAGTTGCACTGAAAAACTTAGAATTTACTGAAGAACCCGCATTACACGAAACGCACAGTGTAGTACATAGCATATGAGTGAGTTGCACTGAAAAACTTAGAATATAAGAAACGCACAGTGTAGTACATAGTATATGAGTGAGTTGCACTGAAAAATTTAGAATATAAGAAACGCACAGTGTAGTACATAGTATATGAGTGAGTTGCACTGAAAAACTTAGAATATAAGAAACGCACAGTGTAGTACATAGTATATGAGTGAGTTGCACTGAAAAACTTAGAATATAAGAAACGCACAGTGTAGTACATAGTATATGAGTGAGTTGCACTGAAAAACTTAGAATTTAAGAAACCCACAGTGTAGTACATAGTATATGAGTGAGTTGCACTGAAAAACTTAAATATAAGAAACGCACAGTGTAGTACATAGTATATGAGTGAGTTGCACTGAAAAACTTAGAATATAAGAAATGCACAGTGTAGTACATAGTATATGAGTGAGTTGCACTGAAAAACTTAGAATATAAGAAAGGCACAGTGTAGTACATAGTATATGAGTGAGTTGCACTGAAAACCTTAGAATATAAGAAACGCAGAGTGTAGTAAATAGTATATGAGTGAGTTGCACTCAAAAACTTAGAATTTACTGAAAAACCCGCATTACACGAAATGCACAGTGTAGTACATAGTATATGAGTGAGTTGCACTGAAAAACTTAGAATATAAGAAACGCACAGTGTAGTACATAGAAATGAGTGAGTTGCACTGAAAAACTTAGAATTAACTGAAAAACCCGCATTACAAGAAATGCACAGTGTAGTACATAGTATATGAGTGAGTTGCACTGAAAAACTTAGAATATAAGAAAGGCACAGTGTAGTACATAGTATATGAGTGAGTTGCACTGAAAACCTTAGAATATAAGAAACGCAGAGTGTAGTAAATAGTATATGAGTGAGTTGCACTCAAAAACTTAGAATTTACTGAAAAACCCGCATTACACGAAATGCACAGTGTAGTACATAGTATATGAGTGAGTTGCACTGAAAAACTTAGAATATAAGAAACGCACAGTGTAGTACATACTATATGAGTGAGTTGCACTGAAAAACTTAGAATATAAGAAATGCACAGTGTAGTACATAGTATATGAGTGAGTTGCACTGAAAAACTTAGAATATAAGAAACGCACAGTGTAGTACATAGTATATGAGTGAGTTGCACTGAAAAAATTAGAATATAAAAAACGCACAGTGTAGTACATAGTATATGAGTGAGTTGCACTGAAAAACTTAGAATATAAGAAACGCACAGTATAGTACATAGTATATGAATGAGTTGCACTGAAAAACTTAGAATTTACTGAAAAACCCGCATTACACGAAATGCACAGTGTAGTACATAGTATATGAGTGAGTTGCACTGAAAAACTTAGAATATAAGAAACGCACAGTGTAGTACATAGTATATGAGTGAGTTACACTGAAAAACTTAGAATATAAGAAACGCACAGTGTAGTACATAGTATATGAGTGAGTTGCACTGAAAAACTTAGAATATAAGAAACGCACAGTGTAGTACATAGTATATGAGTGAGTTGCACTGAAAAACTTAGAATATAAGAAACGCACAGTGTAGTACATAGTATATGAGTAAGTTGCACTGAAAAACTTAGAATTTAAGAAACGCACAGTGTAGTACATAGTATATGAGTGAGTTGCACTGAAAAACTTAGAATATAAGAAACGCACAGTGTAGTACATAGTATATGAGTGAGTTGCACTGAAAAACTTAGAATATAAAAAACGCACAGTGTAGTACATAGTATATGAGTGAGTTGCACTGAAAAACTTAGAATATAAGAAACGCACAGTGTAGTACATAGTATATGAGTGAGTTGCACTGAAAAACTTAGAATATAAGAAACGCACAGTGTAGTACATAGTATATGAGTGAGTTGCACTGAAAAACTTAGAATATAAGAAACGCACAGTGTAGTACATAGTATATGAGTGAGTTGCACTCAAAAACTTAGAATATAAGAAACCCACAGTGTAGTACATAGTATATGAGTGAGTTGCACTGAAAAACTTAGAATATAAGAAACGCACAGTGTAGTACATAGTATATGAGTGAGTTGCACTGAAAAACTTAGAATATAAAAAACGCACAGTGTAGTACATAGTATATGAGTGTGTTGCACTGAAAAACTTAGAATATAAGAAACGCACAGTGTAGTACATAGTATATGAGTGAGTTGCACTGAAAAACTTAGAATTTAAGAAACGCACATTGTAGTACATAGTATATGAGTGAGTTGCACTGAAAAACTTAGAATATAAGAAACGCACAGTGTAGTACATAGTATATGAGTGAGTTGCACTGAAAAACTTAGAATTTAAGAAACGCACAGTGTAGTACATAGTATATGAGTGAGTTGCACTGAAAAACTTAGAATATAAGAAACGCACAGTGTAGTACATAGTATATGAGTGAGTTGCACTGAAAAACTTAGAATATAAGAAATGCACAGTGTAGTACATAGTATATGAGTGAGTTGCACTGAAAAACTTAGAATATAAGAAACGCACAGTGTAGTACATAGAAATGAGTGAGTTGCACTGAAAAACTTAGAATTTACTGAAAAACCCGCATTACAAGAAATGCACAGTGTAGTACATAGTATATGAGTGAGTTGCACTGAAAAACTTAGAATATAAGAAAGGCACAGTGTAGTACATAGTATATGAGTGAGTTGCACTGAAAAACTTAGAATTTACTGAAAAACCCGCATTACACGAAATGCACAGTGTAGTACATAGTATATGAGTGAGTTGCACTGAAAAACTTAGAATATAAGAAACGCACAGTGTAGTACATAGTATATGAGTGAGTTGCACTGAAAAACTTAGAATATAAGAAATGCACAGTGTAGTACATAGTATATGAGTGAGTTGCACTGAAAAACTTAGAATATAAGAAACGCACAGTGTAGTACATAGTATATGAGTGAGTTGCACTGAAAAACTTAGAATATAAAAAACGCACAGTGTAGTACATAGTATATGAGTGTGTTGCACTGAAAAACTTAGAATATAAGAAACGCACAGTGTAGTACATAGTATATGAGTGAGTTGCACTGAAAAACTTAGAATTTAAGAAACGCACAGTGTAGTACATAGTATATGAGTGAGTTGCACTGAAAAACTTAGAATATAAGAAACGCACAGTGTAGTACATAGTATATGAGTGAGTTGCACTGAAAAACTTAGAATTTAAGAAACGCACAGTGTAGTACATAGTATATGAGTGAGTTGCACTGAAAAACTTAGAATATAAGAAACGCACAGTGTAGTACATAGTATATGAGTGAGTTGCACTGAAAAACTTAGAATATAAGAAATGCACAGTGTAGTACATAGTATATGAGTGAGTTGCACTGAAAAACTTAGAATATAAGAAACGCACAGTGTAGTACATAGAAATGAGTGAGTTGCACTGAAAAACTTAGAATTTACTGAAAAACCCGCATTACAAGAAATGCACAGTGTAGTACATAGTATATGAGTGAGTTGCACTGAAAAACTTAGAATATAAGAAAGGCACAGTGTAGTACATAGTATATGAGTGAGTTGCACTGAAAAACTTAGAATTTACTGAAAAACCCGCATTACACGAAATGCACAGTGTAGTACATAGTATATGAGTGAGTTGCACTGAAAAACTTAGAATATAAGAAACGCACAGTGTAGTACATAGTATATGAGTGAGTTGCACTGAAAAACTTAGAATATAAGAAATGCACAGTGTAGTACATAGTATATGAGTGAGTTGCACTGAAAAACTTAGAATATAAGAAACGCACAGTGTAGTACATAGTATATGAGTGAGTTGCACTGAAAAACTTAGAATATAAGAAACGCACAGTGTAGTACATAGTATATGAGTGAGTTGCACTGAAAAACTTAGAATTTAAGAAACGCACAGTGTAGTACATAGTATATGAGTGAGTTGCACTGAAAAACTTAGAATATAAGAAACGCACAGTGTAGTACATAGTATATGAGTGAGTTTCACTGAAAAACTTAGAATATAAGAAATGCACAGTGTAGTACATAGTATATGAGTGAGTTGCACTGAAAAACTTAGAATATAAGAAACGCACAGTGTAGTACATAGAAATGAGTGAGTTGCACTGAAAAACTTAGAATTTGCTGAAAAACCCGCATTACACGAAATGCACAGTGTAGTACATAGTATATGAGTGAGTTGCATTGAAAAACTTAGAATATAAGAAACGCACAGTGTAGTACATAGTATATGAGTGAGTTGCACTGAAAAACTTAGAATATAAGAAACGCACAGTGTAGTACATAGTATATGAGTGAGTTGCACTGAAAAACTTAGAATATAAGAAACACACAGTGTAGTACATAGTATATGAGTGAGTTGCACTGAAAAACTTAGAATATAAGAAACGCACAGTGTAGTACATAGTATATGAGTGAGTTGCACTGAAAAACTTAGAATATAAGAAACGCACAGTGTAGTACATAGTATATGACTGAGTTGCACTGAAAAACTTAGAATATAAGAAACGCACAGTGTAGCACATAGTATATGAGTGAGTTGCACTGAAAAACTTAGAATATAAGAAACGCACAGTGTAGCACATAGTATATGAGTGAGTTGCACTGAAAAACTTAGAATATAAGAAACGCACAGTGTAGTACATAGTATATGAGTGAGTTGCACTGAAAAACTTAGAATATAAGAAATGCACAGTGTAGTACATAGTATATGAGTGAGTTGCACTGAAAAACTTAGAATATAAGAAACGCACAGTGTAGTACATAGTATATGAGTGAGTTGCACTGAAAAAATTAGAATATAAGAAAGGCACAGTGTAGTACATAGTATATGAGTGAGTTGCACTGAAAACCTTAGAATATAAGAAACGCAGAGTGTAGTAAATAGTATATGAGTGAGTTGCACTCAAAAACTTAGAATTTACTGAAAAACCCGCATTACACGAAATGCACAGTGTAGTACATAGTATATGAGTGAGTTGCACTGAAAAACTTAGAATATAAGAAACGCACAGTGTAGTACATACTATATGAGTGAGTTGCACTGAAAAACTTAGAATATAAGAAATGCACAGTGCAGTACATAGTATATGAGTGAGTTGCACTGAAAAACTTAGAATATAAGAAACGCACAGTGTAGTACATAGTATATGAGTGAGTTGCACTGAAAAAATTAGAATATAAGAAACGCACAGTGTAGTACATAGTATATGAGTGAGTTGCACTGAAAAACTTAGAATATAAGAAACGCACAGTATAGTACATAGTATATGAATGAGTTGCACTGAAAAACTTAGAATTTACTGAAAAACCCGCATTACACGAAATGCACAGTGTAGTACATAGTATATGAGTGAGTTGCACTGAAAAACTTAGAATATAAGAAACGCACAGTGTAGTACATAGTATATGAGTGAGTTGCACTGAAAAACTTAGAATATAAGAAACGCACAGTGTAGTACATAGTATATGAGTGAGTTGCACTGAAAAACTTAGAATATAAGAAACGCACAGTGTAGTACATAGTATATGAGTGAGTTGCACTGAAAAACTTAGAATATAAGAAACGCACAGTGTAGTACATAGTATATGAGTAAGTTGCACTGAAAAACTTAGAATTTAAGAAACGCACAGTGTAGTACATAGTATATGAGTGAGTTGCACTGAAAAACTTAGAATATAAGAAACGCACAGTGTAGTACATAGTATATGAGTGAGTTGCACTGAAAAACTTAGAATATAAAAAACGCACAGTGTAGTACATAGTATATGAGTGAGTTGCACTGAAAAACTTAGAATATAAGAAACCCACAGTGTAGTACATAGTATATGAGTGAGTTGCACTCAAAAACTTAGAATATAAGAAACGCACAGTGTAGTACATAGTATATGAGTGAGTTGCACTGAAAAACTTAGAATATAAAAAACGCACAGTGTAGTACATAGTATATGAGTGTGTTGCACTGAAAAACTTAGAATATAAGAAACGCACAGTGTAGTACATAGTATATGAGTGAGTTGCACTGAAAAACTTAGAATTTAAGAAACGCACAGTGTAGTACATAGTATATGAGTGAGTTGCACTGAAAAACTTAGAATATAAGAAACGCACAGTGTAGTACATAGTATATGAGTGAGTTGCACTGAAAAACTTAGAATTTAAGAAACGCACAGTGTAGTACATAGTATATGAGTGAGTTGCACTGAAAAACTTAGAATATAAGAAACGCACAGTGTAGTACATAGTATATGAGTGAGTTGCACTGAAAAACTTAGAATATAAGAAATGCACAGTGTAGTACATAGTATATGAGTGAGTTGCACTGAAAAACTTAGAATATAAGAAACGCACAGTGTAGTACATAGAAATGAGTGAGTTGCACTGAAAAACTTAGAATTTACTGAAAAACCCGCATTACAAGAAATGCACAGTGTAGTACATAGTATATGAGTGAGTTGCACTGAAAAACTTAGAATATAAAAAAGGCACAGTGTAGTACATAGTATATGAGTGAGTTGCACTGAAAAACTTAGAATTTACTGAAAAACCCGCATTACACGAAATGCACAGTGTAGTACATAGTATATGAGTGAGTTGCACTGAAAAACTTAGAATATAAGAAACGCACAGTGTAGTACATAGTATATGAGTGAGTTGCACTGAAAAACTTAGAATATAAGAAATGCACAGTGTAGTACATAGTATATGAGTGAGTTGCACTGAAAAACTTAGAATATAAGAAACGCACAGTGTAGTACATAGTATATGAGTGAGTTGCACTGAAAAACTTAGAATATAAGAAACGCACAGTGTAGTACATAGTATATGAGTGAGTTGCACTGAAAAACTTAGAATTTAAGAAACGCACAGTGTAGTACATAGTATATGAGTGAGTTGCACTGAAAAACTTAGAATATAAGAAACGCACAGTGTAGTACATAGTATATGAGTGAGTTGCACTGAAAAACTTAGAATATAAGAAACGCACAGTGTAGTACATAGTATATGAGTGAGTTTCACTGAAAAACTTAGAATATAAGAAATGCACAGTGTAGTACATAGTATATGAGTGAGTTGCACTGAAAAACTTAGAATATAAGAAACGCACAGTGTAGTACATAGAAATGAGTGAGTTGCACTGAAAAACTTAGAATTTGCTGAAAAACCCGCATTACACGAAATGCACAGTGTAGTACATAGTATATGAGTGAGTTGCATTGAAAAACTTAGAATATAAGAAACGCACAGTGTAGTACATAGTATATGAGTGAGTTGCACTGAAAAACTTAGAATATAAGAAACGCACAGTGTAGTACATAGTATATGAGTGAGTTGCACTGAAAAACTTAGAATATAAGAAACGCACAGTGTAGTACATAGTATATGAGTGAGTTGCACTCAAAAACTTAGAATATAAGAAACCCACAGTGTAGTACATAGTATATGAGTGAGTTGCACTGAAAAACTTAGAATATAAGAAACGCACAGTGTAGTACATAGTATATGAGTGAGTTGCACTGAAAAACTTAGAATATAAAAAACGCACAGTGTAGTACATAGTATATGAGTGTGTTGCACTGAAAAACTTAGAATATAAGAAACGCACAGTGTAGTACATAGTATATGAGTGAGTTGCACTGAAAAACTTAGAATTTAAGAAACGCACATTGTAGTACATAGTATATGAGTGAGTTGCACTGAAAAACTTAGAATATAAGAAACGCACAGTGTAGTACATAGTATATGAGTGAGTTGCACTGAAAAACTTAGAATTTAAGAAACGCACAGTGTAGTACATAGTATATGAGTGAGTTGCACTGAAAAACTTAGAATATAAGAAACGCACAGTGTAGTACATAGTATATGAGTGAGTTGCACTGAAAAACTTAGAATATAAGAAATGCACAGTGTAGTACATAGTATATGAGTGAGTTGCACTGAAAAACTTAGAATATAAGAAACGCACAGTGTAGTACATAGAAATGAGTGAGTTGCACTGAAAAACTTAGAATTTACTGAAAAACCCGCATTACAAGAAATGCACAGTGTAGTACATAGTATATGAGTGAGTTGCACTGAAAAACTTAGAATATAAGAAAGGCACAGTGTAGTACATAGTATATGAGTGAGTTGCACTGAAAAACTTAGAATTTACTGAAAAACCCGCATTACACGAAATGCACAGTGTAGTACATAGTATATGAGTGAGTTGCACTGAAAAACTTAGAATATAAGAAACGCACAGTGTAGTACATAGTATATGAGTGAGTTGCACTGAAAAACTTAGAATATAAGAAATGCACAGTGTAGTACATAGTATATGAGTGAGTTGCACTGAAAAACTTAGAATATAAGAAACGCACAGTGTAGTACATAGTATATGAGTGAGTTGCACTGAAAAACTTAGAATATAAAAAACGCACAGTGTAGTACATAGTATATGAGTGTGTTGCACTGAAAAACTTAGAATATAAGAAACGCACAGTGTAGTACATAGTATATGAGTGAGTTGCACTGAAAAACTTAGAATTTAAGAAACGCACAGTGTAGTACATAGTATATGAGTGAGTTGCACTGAAAAACTTAGAATATAAGAAACGCACAGTGTAGTACATAGTATATGAGTGAGTTGCACTGAAAAACTTAGAATTTAAGAAACGCACAGTGTAGTACATAGTATATGAGTGAGTTGCACTGAAAAACTTAGAATATAAGAAACGCACAGTGTAGTACATAGTATATGAGTGAGTTGCACTGAAAAACTTAGAATATAAGAAATGCACAGTGTAGTACATAGTATATGAGTGAGTTGCACTGAAAAACTTAGAATATAAGAAACGCACAGTGTAGTACATAGAAATGAGTGAGTTGCACTGAAAAACTTAGAATTTACTGAAAAACCCGCATTACAAGAAATGCACAGTGTAGTACATAGTATATGAGTGAGTTGCACTGAAAAACTTAGAATATAAGAAAGGCACAGTGTAGTACATAGTATATGAGTGAGTTGCACTGAAAAACTTAGAATTTACTGAAAAACCCGCATTACACGAAATGCACAGTGTAGTACATAGTATATGAGTGAGTTGCACTGAAAAACTTAGAATATAAGAAACGCACAGTGTAGTACATAGTATATGAGTGAGTTGCACTGAAAAACTTAGAATATAAGAAATGCACAGTGTAGTACATAGTATATGAGTGAGTTGCACTGAAAAACTTAGAATATAAGAAACGCACAGTGTAGTACATAGTATATGAGTGAGTTGCACTGAAAAACTTAGAATATAAGAAACGCACAGTGTAGTACATAGTATATGAGTGAGTTGCACTGAAAAACTTAGAATTTAAGAAACGCACAGTGTAGTACATAGTATATGAGTGAGTTGCACTGAAAAACTTAGAATATAAGAAACGCACAGTGTAGTACATAGTATATGAGTGAGTTTCACTGAAAAACTTAGAATATAAGAAATGCACAGTGTAGTACATAGTATATGAGTGAGTTGCACTGAAAAACTTAGAATATAAGAAACGCACAGTGTAGTACATAGAAATGAGTGAGTTGCACTGAAAAACTTAGAATTTGCTGAAAAACCCGCATTACACGAAATGCACAGTGTAGTACATAGTATATGAGTGAGTTGCATTGAAAAACTTAGAATATAAGAAACGCACAGTGTAGTACATAGTATATGAGTGAGTTGCACTGAAAAACTTAGAATATAAGAAACGCACAGTGTAGTACATAGTATATGAGTGAGTTGCACTGAAAAACTTAGAATATAAGAAACACACAGTGTAGTACATAGTATATGAGTGAGTTGCACTGAAAAACTTAGAATATAAGAAACGCACAGTGTAGTACATAGTATATGAGTGAGTTGCACTGAAAAACTTAGAATATAAGAAACGCACAGTGTAGTACATAGTATATGACTGAGTTGCACTGAAAAACTTAGAATATAAGAAACGCACAGTGTAGCACATAGTATATGAGTGAGTTGCACTGAAAAACTTAGAATATAAGAAACGCACAGTGTAGCACATAGTATATGAGTGAGTTGCACTGAAAAACTTAGAATATAAGAAACGCACAGTGTAGTACATAGTATATGAGTGAGTTGCACTGAAAAACTTAGAATATAAGAAATGCACAGTGTAGTACATAGTATATGAGTGAGTTGCACTGAAAAACTTAGAATATAAGAAACGCACAGTGTAGTACATAGTATATGAGTGAGTTGCACTGAAAAAATTAGAATATAAGAAAGGCACAGTGTAGTACATAGTATATGAGTGAGTTGCACTGAAAACCTTAGAATATAAGAAACGCAGAGTGTAGTAAATAGTATATGAGTGAGTTGCACTCAAAAACTTAGAATTTACTGAAAAACCCGCATTACACGAAATGCACAGTGTAGTACATAGTATATGAGTGAGTTGCACTGAAAAACTTAGAATATAAGAAACGCACAGTGTAGTACATACTATATGAGTGAGTTGCACTGAAAAACTTAGAATATAAGAAATGCACAGTGCAGTACATAGTATATGAGTGAGTTGCACTGAAAAACTTAGAATATAAGAAACGCACAGTGTAGTACATAGTATATGAGTGAGTTGCACTGAAAAAATTAGAATATAAGAAACGCACAGTGTAGTACATAGTATATGAGTGAGTTGCACTGAAAAACTTAGAATATAAGAAACGCACAGTATAGTACATAGTATATGAATGAGTTGCACTGAAAAACTTAGAATTTACTGAAAAACCCGCATTACACGAAATGCACAGTGTAGTACATAGTATATGAGTGAGTTGCACTGAAAAACTTAGAATATAAGAAACGCACAGTGTAGTACATAGTATATGAGTGAGTTGCACTGAAAAACTTAGAATATAAGAAACGCACAGTGTAGTACATAGTATATGAGTGAGTTGCACTGAAAAACTTAGAATATAAGAAACGCACAGTGTAGTACATAGTATATGAGTGAGTTGCACTGAAAAACTTAGAATATAAGAAACGCACAGTGTAGTACATAGTATATGAGTAAGTTGCACTGAAAAACTTAGAATTTAAGAAACGCACAGTGTAGTACATAGTATATGAGTGAGTTGCACTGAAAAACTTAGAATATAAGAAACGCACAGTGTAGTACATAGTATATGAGTGAGTTGCACTGAAAAACTTAGAATATAAAAAACGCACAGTGTAGTACATAGTATATGAGTGAGTTGCACTGAAAAACTTAGAATATAAGAAACCCACAGTGTAGTACATAGTATATGAGTGAGTTGCACTCAAAAACTTAGAATATAAGAAACGCACAGTGTAGTACATAGTATATGAGTGAGTTGCACTGAAAAACTTAGAATATAAAAAACGCACAGTGTAGTACATAGTATATGAGTGTGTTGCACTGAAAAACTTAGAATATAAGAAACGCACAGTGTAGTACATAGTATATGAGTGAGTTGCACTGAAAAACTTAGAATTTAAGAAACGCACAGTGTAGTACATAGTATATGAGTGAGTTGCACTGAAAAACTTAGAATATAAGAAACGCACAGTGTAGTACATAGTATATGAGTGAGTTGCACTGAAAAACTTAGAATTTAAGAAACGCACAGTGTAGTACATAGTATATGAGTGAGTTGCACTGAAAAACTTAGAATATAAGAAACGCACAGTGTAGTACATAGTATATGAGTGAGTTGCACTGAAAAACTTAGAATATAAGAAATGCACAGTGTAGTACATAGTATATGAGTGAGTTGCACTGAAAAACTTAGAATATAAGAAACGCACAGTGTAGTACATAGAAATGAGTGAGTTGCACTGAAAAACTTAGAATTTACTGAAAAACCCGCATTACAAGAAATGCACAGTGTAGTACATAGTATATGAGTGAGTTGCACTGAAAAACTTAGAATATAAAAAAGGCACAGTGTAGTACATAGTATATGAGTGAGTTGCACTGAAAAACTTAGAATTTACTGAAAAACCCGCATTACACGAAATGCACAGTGTAGTACATAGTATATGAGTGAGTTGCACTGAAAAACTTAGAATATAAGAAACGCACAGTGTAGTACATAGTATATGAGTGAGTTGCACTGAAAAACTTAGAATATAAGAAATGCACAGTGTAGTACATAGTATATGAGTGAGTTGCACTGAAAAACTTAGAATATAAGAAACGCACAGTGTAGTACATAGTATATGAGTGAGTTGCACTGAAAAACTTAGAATATAAGAAACGCACAGTGTAGTACATAGTATATGAGTGAGTTGCACTGAAAAACTTAGAATTTAAGAAACGCACAGTGTAGTACATAGTATATGAGTGAGTTGCACTGAAAAACTTAGAATATAAGAAACGCACAGTGTAGTACATAGTATATGAGTGAGTTGCACTGAAAAACTTAGAATATAAGAAACGCACAGTGTAGTACATAGTATATGAGTGAGTTTCACTGAAAAACTTAGAATATAAGAAATGCACAGTGTAGTACATAGTATATGAGTGAGTTGCACTGAAAAACTTAGAATATAAGAAACGCACAGTGTAGTACATAGAAATGAGTGAGTTGCACTGAAAAACTTAGAATTTGCTGAAAAACCCGCATTACACGAAATGCACAGTGTAGTACATAGTATATGAGTGAGTTGCATTGAAAAACTTAGAATATAAGAAACGCACAGTGTAGTACATAGTATATGAGTGAGTTGCACTGAAAAACTTAGAATATAAGAAACGCACAGTGTAGTACATAGTATATGAGTGAGTTGCACTGAAAAACTTAGAATATAAGAAACACACAGTGTAGTACATAGTATATGAGTGAGTTGCACTGAAAAACTTAGAATATAAGAAACGCACAGTGTAGTACATAGTATATGAGTGAGTTGCACTGAAAAACTTAGAATATAAGAAACGCACAGTGTAGTACATAGTATATGACTGAGTTGCACTGAAAAACTTAGAATATAAGAAACGCACAGTGTAGCACATAGTATATGAGTGAGTTGCACTGAAAAACTTAGAATATAAGAAACGCACAGTGTAGCACATAGTATATGAGTGAGTTGCACTGAAAAACTTAGAATATAAGAAACGCACAGTGTAGTACATAGTATATGAGTGAGTTGCACTGAAAAACTTAGAATATAAGAAATGCACAGTGTAGTACATAGTATATGAGTGAGTTGCACTGAAAAACTTAGAATATAAGAAACGCACAGTGTAGTACATAGTATATGAGTGAGTTGCACTGAAAAAATTAGAATATAAGAAAGGCACAGTGTAGTACATAGTATATGAGTGAGTTGCACTGAAAACCTTAGAATATAAGAAACGCAGAGTGTAGTAAATAGTATATGAGTGAGTTGCACTCAAAAACTTAGAATTTACTGAAAAACCCGCATTACACGAAATGCACAGTGTAGTACATAGTATATGAGTGAGTTGCACTGAAAAACTTAGAATATAAGAAACGCACAGTGTAGTACATACTATATGAGTGAGTTGCACTGAAAAACTTAGAATATAAGAAATGCACAGTGTAGTACATAGTATATGAGTGAGTTGCACTGAAAAACTTAGAATATAAGAAACGCACAGTGTAGTACATAGTATATGAGTGAGTTGCACTGAAAAAATTAGAATATAAGAAACGCACAGTGTAGTACATAGTATATGAGTGAGTTGCACTGAAAAACTTAGAATATAAGAAACGCACAGTATAGTACATAGTATATGAATGAGTTGCACTGAAAAACTTAGAATTTACTGAAAAACCCGCATTACACGAAATGCACAGTGTAGTACATAGTATATGAGTGAGTTGCACTGAAAAACTTAGAATATAAGAAACGCACAGTGTAGTACATAGTATATGAGTGAGTTGCACTGAAAAACTTAGAATATAAGAAACGCACAGTGTAGTACATAGTATATGAGTGAGTTGCACTGAAAAACTTAGAATATAAGAAACGCACAGTGTAGTACATAGTATATGAGTGAGTTGCACTGAAAAACTTAGAATATAAGAAACGCACAGTGTAGTACATAGTATATGAGTAAGTTGCACTGAAAAACTTAGAATTTAAGAAACGCACAGTGTAGTACATAGTATATGAGTGAGTTGCACTGAAAAACTTAGAATATAAGAAACGCACAGTGTAGTACATAGTATATGAGTGAGTTGCACTGAAAAACTTAGAATATAAAAAACGCACAGTGTAGTACATAGTATATGAGTGAGTTGCACTGAAAAACTTAGAATATAAGAAACGCACAGTGTAGTACATAGTATATGAGTGAGTTGCACTGAAAAACTTAGAATATAAGAAACGCACAGTGTAGTACATAGTATATGAGTGAGTTGCACTGAAAAACTTAGAATATAAGAAACGCACAGTGTAGTACATAGTATATGAGTGAGTTGCACTCAAAAACTTAGAATATAAGAAACCCACAGTGTAGTACATAGTATATGAGTGAGTTGCACTGAAAAACGTAGAATATAAGAAACGCACAGTGTAGTACATAGTATATGAGTGAGTTGCACTGAAAAACTTAGAATATAAAAAACGCACAGTGTAGTACATAGTATATGAGTGTGTTGCACTGAAAAACTTAGAATATAAGAAACGCACAGTGTAGTACATAGTATATGAGTGAGTTGCACTGAAAAACTTAGAATTTAAGAAACGCACAGTGTAGTACATAGTATATGAGTGAGTTGCACTGAAAAACTTAGAATATAAGAAACGCACAGTGTAGTACATAGTATATGAGTGAGTTGCACTGAAAAACTTAGAATTTAAGAAACGCACAGTGTAGTACATAGTATATGAGTGAGTTGCACTGAAAAACTTAGAATATAAGAAACGCACAGTGTAGTACATAGTATATGAGTGAGTTGCACTGAAAAACTTAGAATATAAGAAATGCACAGTGTAGTACATAGTATATGAGTGAGTTGCACTGAAAAACTTAGAATATAAGAAACGCACAGTGTAGTACATAGAAATGAGTGAGTTGCACTGAAAAACTTAGAATTTACTGAAAAACCCGCATTACAAGAAATGCACAGTGTAGTACATAGTATATGAGTGAGTTGCACTGAAAAACTTAGAATATAAGAAAGGCACAGTGTAGTACATAGTATATGAGTGAGTTGCACTGAAAAACTTAGAATTTACTGAAAAACCCGCATTACACGAAATGCACAGTGTAGTACATAGTATATGAGTGAGTTGCACTGAAAAACTTAGAATATAAGAAACGCACAGTGTAGTACATAGTATATGAGTGAGTTGCACTGAAAAACTTAGAATATAAGAAATGCACAGTGTAGTACATAGTATATGAGTGAGTTGCACTGAAAAACTTAGAATATAAGAAACGCACAGTGTAGTACATAGTATATGAGTGAGTTGCACTGAAAAACTTAGAATATAAGAAACGCACAGTGTAGTACATAGTATATGAGTGAGTTGCACTGAAAAACTTAGAATTTAAGAAACGCACAGTGTAGTACATAGTATATGAGTGAGTTGCACTGAAAAACTTAGAATATAAGAAACGCACAGTGTAGTACATAGTATATGAGTGAGTTTCACTGAAAAACTTAGAATATAAGAAATGCACAGTGTAGTACATAGTATATGAGTGAGTTGCACTGAAAAACTTAGAATATAAGAAACGCACAGTGTAGTACATAGAAATGAGTGAGTTGCACTGAAAAACTTAGAATTTGCTGAAAAACCCGCATTACACGAAATGCACAGTGTAGTACATAGTATATGAGTGAGTTGCACTGAAAAACTTAGAATATAAGAAACGCACAGTGTAGTACATAGTATATGAGTGAGTTGCACTGAAAAACTTAGAATATAAGAAACGCACAGTGTAGTACATAGTATATGAGTGAGTTGCACTGAAAAACTTAGAATATAAGAAACACACAGTGTAGTACATAGTATATGAGTGAGTTGCACTGAAAAACTTAGAATATAAGAAACGCACAGTGTAGTACATAGTATATGAGTGAGTTGCACTGAAAAACTTAGAATATAAGAAACGCACAGTGTAGTACATAGTATATGACTGAGTTGCACTGAAAAACTTAGAATATAAGAAACGCACAGTGTAGCACATAGTATATGAGTGAGTTGCACTGAAAAACTTAGAATATAAGAAACGCACAGTGTAGTACATAGTATATGAGTGAGTTGCACTGAAAAACTTAGAATATAACAAACGCACAGTGTAGTACATAGTATATGAGTGAGTTGTACTGAAAAACTTAGAATATAAGAAACGCACAGTGTAGTACATAGTATATGAGTGAGTTGCACTGAAAAACTTAGAATATAAGAAACGCACAGTGTAGTACATAGTATATGAGTGAGTTGCACTGAAAAACTTAGAATATAAAAAACGCACAGTGTAGTACATAGTATATGAGTGAGTTGCACTGAAAAACTTAGAATATAAGAAACGCACAGTGTAGTACATAGTATATGAGTGAGTTGCACTGAAAAACTTAGAATATAAGAAACGCACAGTGTAGTACATAGTATATGAGTGAGTTGCACTGAAAAACTTAGAATATAAGAAACGCACAGTGTAGTACATAGTATATGAGTGAGTTGCACTCAAAAACTTAGAATATAAGAAACCCACAGTGTAGTACATAGTATATGAGTGAGTTGCACTGAAAAACTTAGAATATAAGAAACGCACAGTGTAGTACATAGTATATGAGTGAGTTGCACTGAAAAACTTAGAATATAAAAAACGCACAGTGTAGTACATAGTATATGAGTGTGTTGCACTGAAAAACTTAGAATATAAGAAACGCACAGTGTAGTACATAGTATATGAGTGAGTTGCACTGAAAAACTTAGAATTTAAGAAAAGCACAGTGTAGTACATAGTATATGAGTGAGTTGCACTGAAAAACTTAGAATATAAGAAACGCACAGTGTAGTACATAGTATATGAGTGAGTTGCACTGAAAAACTTAGAATTTAAGAAACGCACAGTGTAGTACATAGTATATGAGTGAGTTGCACTGAAAAACTTAGAATATAAGAAACGCACAGTGTAGTACATAGTATATGAGTGAGTTGCACTGAAAAACTTAGAATATAAGAAATGCACAGTGTAGTACATAGTATATGAGTGAGTTGCACTGAAAAACTTAGAATATAAGAAACGCACAGTGTAGTACATAGAAATGAGTGAGTTGCACTGAAAAACTTAGAATTTACTGAAAAACCCGCATTACAAGAAATGCACAGTGTAGTACATAGTATATGAGTGAGTTGCACTGAAAAACTTAGAATATAAGAAAGGCACAGTGTAGTACATAGTATATGAGTGAGTTGCACTGAAAAACTTAGAATTTACTGAAAAACCCGCATTACACGAAATGCACAGTGTAGTACATAGTATATGAGTGAGTTGCACTGAAAAACTTAGAATATAAGAAACGCACAGTGTAGTACATAGTATATGAGTGAGTTGCACTGAAAAACTTAGAATATAAGAAATGCACAGTGTAGTACATAGTATATGAGTGAGTTGCACTGAAAAACTTAGAATATAAGAAACGCACAGTGTAGTACATAGTATATGAGTGAGTTGCACTGAAAAACTTAGAATATAAGAAACGCACAGTGTAGTACATAGTATATGAGTGAGTTGCACTGAAAAACTTAGAATTTAAGAAATGCACAGTGTAGTACATAGTATATGAGTGAGTTGCACTGAAAAACTTAGAATATAAGAAACGCACAGTGTAGTACATAGTATATGAGTGAGTTTCACTGAAAAATTTAGAATATAAGAAATGCACAGTGTAGTACATAGTATATGAGTGAGTTGCACTGAAAAACTTAGAATATAAGAAACGCACAGTGTAGTACATAGAAATGAGTGAGTTGCACTGAAAAACTTAGAATTTGCTGAAAAACCCGCATTACACGAAATGCACAGTGTAGTACATAGTATATGAGTGAGTTGCACTGAAAAACTTAGAATATAAGAAACGCACAGTGTAGTACATAGTATATGAGTGAGTTGCACTGAAAAACTTAGAATATAAGAAACGCACAGTGTAGTACATAGTATATGAGTGAGTTGCACTGAAAAACTTAGAATATAAGAAACACACAGTGTAGTACATAGTATATGAGTGAGTTGCACTGAAAAACTTAGAATATAAGAAACGCACAGTGTAGTACATAGTATATGAGTGAGTTGCACTGAAAAACTTAGAATATAAGAAACGCACAGTGTAGTACATAGTATATGACTGAGTTGCACTGAAAAACTTAGAATATAAGAAACGCACAGTGTAGCACATAGTATATGAGTGAGTTGCACTGAAAAACTTAGAATATAAGAAACGCACAGTGTAGTACATAGTATATGAGTGAGTTGCACTGAAAAACTTAGAATATAACAAACGCACAGTGTAGTACATAGTATATGAGTGAGTTGCACTGAAAAACTTAGAATATAAGAAACGCACAGTGTAGTACATAGTATATGAGTGAGTTGCACTGAAAAACTTAGAATATAAGAAACGCACAGTGTAGTACATAGTATATGAGTGAGTTGCACTGAAAAACTTAGAATATAAAAAACGCACAGTGTAGTACATAGTATATGAGTGAGTTGCACTGAAAAACTTAGAATATAAGAAACGCACTGTATAGTACATAGTATATGAATGAGTTGCTCTGAAAAACTTAGAATTTACTGAAGAACCCGCATTACACGAAATGCACAGTGTAGTACATAGTATATGAGTGAGTTGCACTGAAAAACTTAGAATATAAGAAACGCACAGTGTAGTACATAGTATATGAGTGAGTTGCACTGAAAAACTTAGAATATAAGAAACGCACAGTGTAGTACATAGCATATGAGTGAGTTGCACTGAAAAACTTAGAATATAAGAAACGCACAGTGTAGTACATAGTATATGAGTGAGTTGCACTGAAAAACTTAGAATATAAGAAACGCACAGTGTAGTACATAGAAATGAGTGAGTTGCACTGAAAAACTTAGAATTTACTGAAAAACCCGCATTACACGAAATGCACAGTGTAGTACATAGTATATGAGTGAGTTGCACTGAAAAAGCTTAGAATATAAGAAACGCACAGTGTAGTACATAGTATATGAGTAAGTTGCACTGAAAAACTTAGAATTTAATTAACGCACAGTGTAGTACATAGTATATGAGTGAGTTGCACTGAAAAACTTAGAATATAAGAAACGCACAGTGTAGTACATAGTATATGAGTGAGTTGCACTCAAAAACTTAGAATTTACTGAAAAACCCGCATTACACGAAATGCACAGTGTAGTACATAGTATATGAGTGAGTTGCACTGAAAAACTTAGAATATAAGAAACGCACAGTGTAGTACATAGTATATGAGTGAGTTGCACTGAAAAACTTAGAATATAAGAAACGCACAGTGTAGTACATAGTATATGAGTGAGTTGCACTGAAAAACTTAGAATATAAGAAACGCACAGTGTAGTACATAGTATATGAGTGAGTTGCACTGAAAAACTTAGAATATAAGAAACGCACAGTGTAGTACATAGTATATGAGTGAGTTGCACTGAAAAACTTAGAATATAAGAAACGCACAGTGTAGTACATAGTATATGAGTGAGTTGCACTGAAAAACTTAGAATATAAGAAACGCACAGTGTAGTACATAGTATATGAGTGAGTTGCACTGAAAAACTTAGAATATAAGAAACGCACAGTGTAGTACATAGTATATGAGTGAGTTGCACTGAAAAACTTAGAATATAAGAAACGCACAGTGTAGTACATAGAAATGAGTGAGTTGCCATGAAAAACTTAGAATTTACTGAAAAACCCGCATTACACGAAATGCACAGTGTAGTACATAGTATATGAGTGAGTTGCACTGAAAAACTTAGAATATAAGAAACGCACAGTGTAGTACATAGTATATGAGTGAGTTGCACTGAAAAACTTAGAATATAAAAAACGCACAGTGTAGTACATAGTATATGAGTGAGTTGCACTGAAAAACTTAGAATATAAGAAACGCACAGTATAGTACATAGTATATGAATGAGTTGCACTGAAAAACTTAGAATTTACTGAAGAACCCGCATTACACGAAACGCACAGTGTAGTACATAGCATATGAGTGAGTTGCACTGAAAAACTTAGAATATAAGAAACGCACAGTGTAGTACATAGTATATGAGTGAGTTGCACTGAAAAACTTAGAATATAAGAAACGCACAGTGTAGTACATAGTATATGAGTGAGTTGCACTGAAAAACTTAGAATATAAGAAACGCACAGTGTAGTACATAGTATATGAGTGAGTTGCACTGAAAAACTTAGAATATAAGAAACGCACAGTGTAGTACATAGTATATGAGTGAGTTGCACTGAAAAACTTAGAATTTAAGAAACCCACAGTGTAGTACATAGTATATGAGTGAGTTGCACTGAAAAACTTAAATATAAGAAACGCACAGTGTAGTACATAGTATATGAGTGAGTTGCACTGAAAAAGTTAGAATATAAGAAATGCACAGTGTAGTACATAGTATATGAGTGAGTTGCACTGAAAAACTTAGAATATAAGAAACGCACAGTGTAGTACATAGAAATGAGTGAGTTGCACTGAAAAACTTAGAATTTACTGAAAAACCCGCATTACAAAATGCACAGTGTAGTACATACTATATGAGTGAGTTGCACTGAAAAACTTAGAATATAAGAAAGGCACAGTGTAGTACATAGTATATGAGTGAGTTGCACTGAAAACCTTAGAATATAAGAAACGCAGAGTGTAGTAAATAGTATATGAGTGAGTTGCACTCAAAAACTTAGAATTTACTGAAAAACCCGCATTACACGAAATGCACAGTGTAGTACATAGTATATGAGTGAGTTGCACTGAAAAACTTAGAATATAAGAAACGCACAGTGTAGTACATAGAAATGAGTGAGTTGCACTGAAAAACTTAGAATTTACTGAAAAACCCGCATTACAAGAAATGCACAGTGTAGTACATAGTATATGAGTGAGTTGCACTGAAAAACTTAGAATATAAGAAAGGCACAGTGTAGTACATAGTATATGAGTGAGTTGCACTGAAAACCTTAGAATATAAGAAACGCAGAGTGTAGTAAATAGTATATGAGTGAGTTGCACTCAAAAACTTAGAATTTACTGAAAAACCCGCATTACACGAAATGCACAGTGTAGTACATAGTATATGAGTGAGTTGCACTGAAAAACTTAGAATATAAGAAACGCACAGTGTAGTACATACTATATGAGTGAGTTGCACTGAAAAACTTAGAATATAAGAAATGCACAGTGTAGTACATAGTATATGAGTGAGTTGCACTGAAAAACTTAGAATATAAGAAACGCACAGTGTAGTACATAGTATATGAGTGAGTTGCACTGAAAAACTTAGAATATAAGAAACGCACAGTGTAGTACATAGTATATGAGTGAGTTGCACTGAAAAACTTAGAATATAAGAAACGCACAGTATAGTACATAGTATATGAATGAGTTGCACTGAAAAACTTAGAATTTACTGAAAAACCCGCATTACACGAAATGCACAGTGTAGTACATAGTATATGAGTGAGTTGCACTGAAAAACTTAGAATATAAGAAACGCACAGTGTAGTACATAGTATATGAGTGAGTTGCACTGAAAAACTTAGAATATAAGAAACGCACAGTGTAGTACATAGTATATGAGTGAGTTGCACTGAAAAACTTAGAATATAAGAAACGCACAGTGTAGTACATAGTATATGAGTGAGTTGCACTGAAAAACTTAGAATATAAGAAACGCACAGTGTAGTACATAGTATATGAGTAAGTTGCACTGAAAAACTTAGAATTTAAGAAACGCACAGTGTAGTACATAGTATATGAGTGAGTTGCACTGAAAAACTTAGAATATAAGAAACGCACAGTGTAGTACATAGTATATGAGTGAGTTGCACTGAAAAACTTAGAATATAAAAAACGCACAGTGTAGTACATAGTATATGAGTGAGTTGCACTGAAAAACTTAGAATATAAGAAACGCACAGTGTAGTACATAGTATATGAGTGAGTTGCACTGAAAAACTTAGAATATAAGAAACGCACAGTGTAGTACATAGTATATGAGTGAGTTGCACTGAAAAACTTAGAATATAAGAAACGCACAGTGTAGTACATAGTATATGAGTGAGTTGCACTCAAAAACTTAGAATATAAGAAACCCACAGTGTAGTACATAGTATATGAGTGAGTTGCACTGAAAAACTTAGAATATAAGAAACGCACAGTGTAGTACATAGTATATGAGTGAGTTGCACTGAAAAACTTAGAATATAAAAAACGCACAGTGTAGTACATAGTATATGAGTGTGTTGCACTGAAAAACTTAGAATATAAGAAACGCACAGTGTAGTACATAGTATATGAGTGAGTTGCACCGAAAAACTTAGAATTTAAGAAACGCACAGTGTAGTACATAGTATATGAGTGAGTTGCACTGAAAAACTTAGAATATAAGAAACGCACAGTGTAGTACATAGTATGTGAGTGAGTTGCACTGAAAAACTTAGAATATACGAAACGCACAGTGTAGTACATAGTATATGAGTGAGTTGTACTGAAAAACTTAGAATATAAGAAACGCACAGTGTAGTACATAGTATATGAGTGAGTTGCACTGAAAAACTTAGAATATAAGAAACGCACAGTGTAGTACATAGTATATGAGTGAGTTGCACTGAAAAACTTAGAATATAAGAAACGCACAGTGTAGTACATGGTATATGAGTGAGTTGCACTGAAAAACTTAGAATTTACTGAAAAACCCGCATTACACGAAATGTACAGTGTAGTACATAGTATATGAGTGAGTTGCACTGAAAAACTTAGAATATAAGAAACGCACAGTGTAGTACATAGTATATGAGTGAGTTGCACTGAAAAACTTAGAATATAAGAAACGCACAGTGTAGTACATAGTATATGAGTGAGTTGCACTGAAAAACTTAGAATATAAGAAACGCACAGTGTAGTACATAGTATATGAGTGAGTTGCACTGAAAAACTTAGAATATAAGAAACGCACAGTGTAGTACATAGTATATGAGTGAGTTGCACTGAAAAACTTAGAATTTAAGAAACGCACAGTGTAGTACATAGTATATGAGTGAGTTGCACTGAAAAACTTAGAATATAAGAAACGCACAGTGTAGTACATAGTATATGAGTGAGTTGCACTGAAAAACTTAGAATATAAGAAATGCACAGTGTAGTACATAGTATATGAGTGAGTTGCACTGAAAAACTTAGAATATAAGAAACGCACAGTGTAGTACATAGAAATGAGTGAGTTGCACTGAAAAACTTAGAATTTACTGAAAAACCCGCATTACAAGAAATGCACAGTGTAGTACATAGTATATGAGTGAGTTGCACTGAAAAACTTAGAATATAAGAAACGCACAGTGTAGTACATACTATATGAGTGAGTTGCACTGAAAAACTTAGAATATAAGAAACGCACAGTGTAGTACATAGTATATGAGTGAGTTGCACTGAAAAACTTAGAATATAAGAAACGCACAGTGTAGTACATAGTATATGAGTGAGTTGCACTGAAAAACTTAGAATATAAGAAACGCACAGTGTAGTACATAGTATATGAGTGAGTTGCACTGAAAAACTTAGAATATAAGAAACGCACATTATAGTACATAGTATATGAATGAGTTGCACTGAAAAACTTAGAATTTACTGAAAAACCCGCATTACACGAAATGCACAGTGTAGTACATAGTATATGAGTGAGTTGCACTGAAAAACTTAGAATATAAGAAACGCACAGTGTAGTACATAGTATATGAGTGAGTTGCACTGAAAAACTTAGAATATAAGAAACGCACAGTGTAGTACATAGTATATGAGTGAGTTGCACTGAAAAACTTAGAATATAAGAAACGCACAGTGTAGTACATAGTATATGAGTGAGTTGCACTGAAAAACTTAGAATATAAGAAACGCACAGTATAGTACATAGTATATGAATGAGTTGCACTGAAAAACTTAGAATTTACTGAAAAACCCGCATTACACGAAATGCACAGTGTAGTACATAGTATATGAGTGAGTTGCACTGAAAAACTTAGAATATAAGAAACGCACAGTGTAGTACATAGTATATGAGTGAGTTGCACTGAAAAACTTAGAATATAAGAAACGCACAGTGTAGTACATAGAAATGAGTGAGTTGCACTGAAAAACTTAGAATTTACTGAAAAACCCGCATTACACGAAATGCACAGTGTAGTACATAGTATATGAGTGAGTTGCACTGAAAAACTTAGAATATAAGAAACGCACAGTGTAGTACATAGTATATGAGTAAGTTGCACTGAAAAACTTAGAATTTAAGAAACGCACAGTGTAGTACATAGTATATGAGTGAGTTGCACTGAAAAACTTAGAATATAAGAAACGCACAGTGTAGTACATAGTATATGAGTGAGTTGCACTGAAAAACTTAGAATATAAGAAACGCACAGTGTAGTACATAGTATATGAGGGAGTTGCACTGAAAAACTTAGAATATAAGAAACGCACAGTGTAGTACATAGTATATGAGTGAGTTGCACTGAAAAACTTAGAATATAAGAAACACACAGTGTAGTACATAGTATATGAGTGAGTTGCACTGAAAAACTTAGAATATAAGAAACGCACAGTGTAGTACATAGTATATGAGTGAGTTGCACTCAAAAACTTAGAATATAAGAAACGCACAGTGTAGTACATAGTATATAAGTGAGTTGCACTGAAAAACTTAGAATATAAGAAACGCACAGTGTAGTACATAGTATATGAGTGAGTTGCACTGAAAAACTTAGAATATAAAAAACGCACAGTGTAGTACATAGTATATGAGTGAGTTGCACTGAAAAACTTATAATATAAGAAACGCACAGTGTAGTACATAGTATATGAGTGAGTTGCACTGAAAAACTTAGAATATAAGAAACGCACAGTGTAGTACATAGTATATGAGTGAGTTGCACTGAAAAACTTAGAATATAAGAAACGCACAGTGTAGTACATAGTATATGAGTGAGTTGCACTGAAAAACTTAGAATATACGAAACGCACAGTGTAGTACATAGTATATGAGTGAGTTGTACTGAAAAACTTAGAATATAAGAAACGCACAGTGTAGTACATAGTATATGAGTGAGTTGCACTGAAAAACTTAGAATATAAGAAACGCACAGTGTAGTACATAGTATATGAGTGAGTTGCACTGAAAAACTTAGAATATAAGAAACGCACAGTGTAGTACATGGTATATGAGTGAGTTGCACTGAAAAACTTAGAATTTACTGAAAAACCCGCATTACACGAAATGTACAGTGTAGTACATAGTATATGAGTGAGTTGCACTGAAAAACTTAGAATTTACTGAAAAACCCGCATTACACGAAATGCACAGTGTAGTACATAGTATATGAGTGAGTTGCACTGAAAAACTTAGAATATAAGAAACGCACAGTGTAGTACATAGTATATGAGTGAGTTGCACTCAAAAACTTAGAATATAAGAAACGCACAGTGTAGTACATAGTATATGAGTGAGTTGCACTGAAAAACTTAGAATATAAGAAACGCACAGTGTAGTACATAGTATAGGAGTGAGTTGCACTGAAAAACTTAGAATATAAGAAACGCACAGTATAGTACATAGTATATGAATGAGTTGCACTGAAAAACTTAGAATTTACTGAAAAACCCGCATTACACGAAATGCACAGTGTAGTACATAGTATATGAGTGAGTTGCACTGAAAAACTTAGAATATAAGAAACGCACAGTGTAGTACATAGTATATGAGTGAGTTGCACTGAAAAACTTAGAATATAAGAAACGCACAGTGTAGTACATAGAAATGAGTGAGTTGCACTGAAAAACTTAGAATTTACTGAAAAACCCGCATTACACGAAATGCACAGTGTAGTACATAGTATATGAGTGAGTTGCACTGAAAAACTTAGAATATAAGAAACGCACAGTGTAGTACATAGTATATGAGTGAGTTGCACTGAAAAACTTAGAATATAAGAAACGCACAGTGTAGTACATAGTATATGAGTGAGTTGCACTGAAAAACTTAGAATATAAGAAACGCACAGTGTAGTACATAGTATATGAGTGAGTTGCACTGAAAAACTTAGAATATAAGAAACGCACAGTGTAGTACATAGTATATGAGTGAGTTGCACTGAAAAACTTAGAATATAAGAAACGCACAGTATAGTACATAGTATATGAATGAGTTGCACTGAAAAACTTAGAATTTACTGAAAAACCCGCATTACACGAAATGCACAGTGTAGTACATAGTATATGAGTGAGTTGCACTGAAAAACTTAGAATATAAGAAACGCACAGTGTAGTACATAGTATATGAGTGAGTTGCACTGAAAAACTTAGAATATAAGAAACGCACAGTGTAGTACATAGAAATGAGTGAGTTGCACTGAAAAACTTAGAATTTACTGAAAAACCCGCATTACACGAAATGCACAGTGTAGTACATAGTATATGAGTGAGTTGCACTGAAAAACTTAGAATATAAGAAACGCACAGTGTAGTACATAGTATATGAGTGAGTTGCACTGAAAAACTTAGAATATAAGAAACGCACAGTGTAGTACATAGTATATGAGGGAGTTGCACTGAAAAACTTAGAATATAAGAAACGCACAGTGTAGTACATAGTATATGAGTGAGTTGCACTGAAAAACTTAGAATATAAGAAACACACAGTGTAGTACATAGTATATGAGTGAGTTGCACTGAAAAACTTAGAATATAAGAAACGCACAGTGTAGTACATAGTATATGAGTGAGTTGCACTCAAAAACTTAGAATATAAGAAACGCACAGTGTAGTACATAGTATATAAGTGAGTTGCACTGAAAAACTTAGAATATAAGAAACGCACAGTGTAGTACATAGTATATGAGTGAGTTGCACTGAAAAACTTAGAATATAAAAAACGCACAGTGTAGTACATAGTATATGAGTGAGTTGCACTGAAAAACTTAGAATATAAGAAACGCACAGTGTAGTACATAGTATATGATTGAGTTGCACTGAAAAACTTAGAATTTAAGAAACGCACAGTGTAGTACATAGTATATGAGTGAGTTGCACTGAAAAACTTAGAATATAAGAAACGCACAGTGTAGTACATAGTATATGAGTGAGTTGCACTGAAAAACTTAGAATATACGAAACGCACAGTGTAGTACATAGTATATGAGTGAGTTGTAGTGAAAAACTTAGAATATAAGAAACGCACAGTGTAGTACATAGTATATGAGTGAGTTGCACTGAAAAACTTAGAATATAAGAAACGCACAGTGTAGTACATAGTATATGAGTGAGTTGCACTGAAAAACTTAGAATATAAGAAACGCACAGTGTAGTACATGGTATATGAGTGAGTTGCACTGAAAAACTTAGAATTTACTTAAAAAGCCGCATTACACGAAATGTACAGTGTAGTACATAGTATATGAGTGAGTTGCACTGAAAAACTTAGAATATAAGAAACGCACAGTGTAGTACATAGTATATGAGTGAGTTGCACTGAAAAACTTAGAATATAAGAAACGCACAGTGTAGTACATAGTATATGAGTGAGTTGCACTGAAAAACTTAGAATATAAGAAACGCACAGTGTAGTACATAGTATATGAGTGAGTTGCACTGAAAAACTTAGAATTTACTGAAAAACCCGCATTACACGAAATGCACAGTGTAGTACATAGTATATGAGTGAGTTGCACTGAAAAACTTAGAATATAAGAAACGCACTGTGTAGTACATAGTATATGAGTGAGTTGCACTGAAAAACTTAGAATATAAGAAACGCACAGTATAGTACATAGTATATGAGTGAGTTGCACTGAAAAACTTAGAATATAAGAAACGCACAGTGTAGTACATAGTATATGAGTGAGTTGCACTGAAAAACTTAGAATTTACTGAAAAACCCGCATTACACGAAATGCACAGTGTAGTACATAGTATATGAGTGAGTTGCACTGAAAAACTTAGAATATAAGAAACGCACTGTGTAGTACATAGTATATGAGTGAGTTGCACTGAAAAACTTAGAATATAAGAAACGCACAGTGTAGTACATAGTATATGAGTGAGTTGCACTGAAAAACTTAGAATATAAGAAACGCACAGTGTAGTACATGGTATATGAGTGAGTTGCACTGAAAAACTTAGAATTTACTTAAAAAGCCGCATTACACGAAATGTACAGTGTAGTACATAGTATATGAGTGAGTTGCACTGAAAAACTTAGAATATAAGAAACGCACAGTGTAGTACATAGTATATGAGTGAGTTGCACTGAAAAACTTAGAATATAAGAAACGCACAGTGTAGTACATAGTATATGAGTGAGTTGCACTGAAAAACTTAGAATATAAGAAACGCACAGTGTAGTACATAGTATATGAGTGAGTTGCACTGAAAAACTTAGAATTTACTGAAAAACCCGCATTACACGAAATGCACAGTGTAGTACATAGTATATGAGTGAGTTGCACTGAAAAACTTAGAATATAAGAAACGCACTGTGTAGTACATAGTATATGAGTGAGTTGCACTGAAAAACTTAGAATATAAGAAACGCACAGTATAGTACATAGTATATGAGTGAGTTGCACTGAAAAACTTAGAATATAAGAAACGCACAGTGTAGTACATAGTATATGAGTGAGTTGCACTGAAAAACTTAGTATATAAGAAACGCACAGTGTAGTACATAGTATATGACTGAGTTGCACTGAAAAACTTAGAATATAAGAAACGCACAGTGTAGTACATAGTATATGACTGAGTTGCACTGAAAAACTTAGAATATAAGAAACGCACAGTGTAGTACATAGTATATGAGTGAATTGCACTGAAAAACTTAGAATATAAGAAACACACAGTGTAGTACATAGTATATGAGTGAGTTGCACTGAAAACTTTAGAATATAAGAAACGCACAGTGTAGTACATAGTATATGAGTGAGTTGCACTGAAAAACTTAGAATTTACTGAAAAACCCGCATTACACGAAATGCACAGTGTAGTACATAGTATATGAGTGAGTTGCACTGAAAAAATTAGAATATAAGAAACGCACTGTGTAGTACATAGTATATGAGTGAGTTGCACTGAAAAACTTAGAATATAAGAAACGCACAGTGTAGTACATAGTATATGAGTGAGTTGCACTGAAAAACTTAGAATATAAGAAACGCACAGTGTAGTACATAGTATATGAGTGAGTTGCACTGAAAAACTTAGAATATAAGAAACCCACAGTGTAGTACATAGTATATGAGTGAGTTGCACTGAAAAACTTAGAATTTAAGAAACGCACAGTGTAGTACATAGTATATGAGTAAGTTGCACTGAAAAACTTAGAATATAAGAAACGCACAGTGTAGTACATAGTATATGAGTGAGTTGCACTGAAAAACTTAGAATATAAGAAACGCACAGTGTAGTACATGGTATATGAGTGAGTTGCACTGAAAAACTTAGAATTTACTGAAAAACCCGCATTACACGAAATGTACAGTGTAGTACATAGTATATGAGTGAGTTGCACTGAAAAACTTAGAATATAAGAAACGCACAGTGTAGTATATAGTATATGAGTGAGTTGCACTGAAAAACTTAGAATATAAGAAACGCACAGTGTAGTACATAGTATATGAGTGAGTTGCACTGAAAAACTTAGAATATAAGAAACGCACAGTGTAGTACATAGTATATGAGTGAGTTGCACTGAAAAACTTAGAATTTACTGAAAAACCCGCATTACACGAAATGCACAGTGTAGTACATAGTATATGAGTGAGTTGCACTGAAAAACTTAGAATATAAGAAACGCACTGTGTAGTACATAGTATATGAGTGAGTTGCACTGAAAAACTTAGAATATAAGAAACGCACAGTATAGTACATAGTATATGAGTGAGTTGCACTGAAAAACTTAGAATATAAGAAACGCACAGTGTAGTACATAGTATATGAGTGAGTTGCACTGAAAAACTTAGAATATAAGAAACGCACAGTGTAGTACATAGTATATGAGTGAGTTGCACTGAAAAACTTAGAATATAAGAAACGCACAGTGTAGTACATAGTATATGAGTGAGTTGCACTGAAAAACTTAGAATATAAGAAACGCACAGTGTAGTACATAGTATATGAGTGAGTTGCACTGAAAAACTTAGAATATAAGAAACGCACAGTGTAGTACATAGTATATGAGTGAGTTGCACTGAAAAACTTAGAATATAAGAAACACACAGTGTAGTACATAGTATATGAGTGAGTTGCACTGAAAACTTTAGAATATAAGAAACGCACAGTGTAGTACATAGTATATGAGTGAGTTGCACTGAAAAACTTAGAATTTACTGAAAAACCCGCATTACACGAAATGCACAGTGTAGTACATAGTATATGAGTGAGTTGCACTGAAAAACTTAGAATATAAGAAACGCACAGTGTAGTACATAATATATGAGTGAGTTGCACTGAAAAACTTAGAATTTAAGAAACGCACAGTGTAGTACATAGTATATGAGTGAGTTGCACTGAAAAACTTAGAATATAAGAAACGCACAGTGTAGTACATAGTATATGAGTGAGTTGCACTGAAAAACTTAGAATATAAGAAACGCACTGTGTAGTACATAGTATATGAGTGAGTTGCACTGAAAAACTTAGAATATAAGAAACGCACAGTGTAGTACATAGTATATGAGTGAGTTGCACTGAAAAACTTAGAATATAAGAAACGCACAGTGTAGAACATAGTATATGAGTGAGTTGCACTGAAAAACTTAGAATATAAGAAACGCACAGTGTAGTACATAGTATATGAGTGAGTTGCACTGAAAAACTTAGAATATAAGAAACGCACAGTGTAGTACATAGTATATGAGTGAGTTGCACTGAAAAACTTAGAATATAAGAAACGCACAGTGTAGTACATAGTATATGAGTGAGTTGCACTGAAAAACTTAGAATATAAGAAACGCACAGTGTAGTACATAGTATATGAGTGAGTTGCACTGAAAAACTTAGAATATAAGAAACGCACAGTGTAGTACATAGTATATGAGTGAGTTGCACTGAAAAACTTAGAATTTACTGAAAAACCCGCATTACACGAAATGCACAGTGTAGTACATAGTATATGAGTGAGTTGCACTGAAAAACTTAGAATATAAGAAACGCACTGTGTAGTACATAGTATATGAGTGAGTTGCACTGAAAAACTTAGAATATAAGAAACGCACAGTATAGTACATAGTATATGAGTGAGTTGCACTGAAAAACTTAGAATATAAGAAACGCACAGTGTAGTACATAGTATATGAGTGAGTTGCACTGAAAAACTTAGAATATAAGAAACGCACAGTGTAGTACATAGTATATGAGTGAGTTGCACTGAAAAACTTAGAATATAAGAAACGCACAGTGTAGTACATAGTATATGAGTGAGTTGCACTGAAAAACTTAGAATATAAGAAACGCACAGTGTAGTACATAGTATATGAGTGAGTTGCACTGAAAAACTTAGAATATAAGAAACGCACAGTGTAGTACATAGTATATGAGTGAGTTGCACTGAAAAACTTAGAATATAAGAAACGCACAGTGTAGTACATAATATATGAGTGAGTTGCACTGAAAAACTTAGAATTTAAGAAACGCACAGTGTAGTACATAGTATATGAGTGAGTTGCACTGAAAAACTTAGAATATAAGAAACGCACAGTGTAGTACATAGTATATGAGTAGTTGCACTGAAAAACTTAGAATATAAGAAACGCACTGTGTAGTACATAGTATATGAGTGAGTTGCACTGAAAAACTTAGAATATAAGAAACGCACAGTGTAGTACATAGTATATGAGTGAGTTGCACTGAAAAACTTAGAATATAAGAAACGCACAGTGTAGAACATAGTATATGAGTGAGTTGCACTGAAAAACTTAGAATATAAGAAACCCACAGTGTAGTACATAGTATATGAGTGAGTTGCACTGAAAAACTTAGAATTTAAGAAACGCACAGTGTAGTACATAGTATATGAGTAAGTTGCACTGAAAAACTTAGAATATAAGAAACGCACAGTGTAGTACATAGTATATGAGTGAGTTGCACTGAAAAACTTAGAATATAAGAAACGCACAGTGTAGTACATGGTATATGAGTGAGTTGCACTGAAAAACTTAGAATTTACTGAAAAACCCCCATTACACGAAATGTACAGTGTAGTACATAGTATATGAGTGAGTTGCACTGAAAAACTTAGAATATAAGAAACGCACAGTGTAGTATATAGTATATGAGTGAGTTGCACTGAAAAACTTAGAATATAAGAAACGCACAGTGTAGTACATAGTATATGAGTGAGTTGCACTGAAAAACTTAGAATATAAGAAACGCACAGTGTAGTACATAGTATATGAGTGAGTTGCACTGAAAAACTTAGAATTTACTGAAAAACCCGCATTACACGAAATGCACAGTGTAGTACATAGTATATGAGTGAGTTGCACTGAAAAACTTAGAATATAAGAAACGCACTGTGTAGTACATAGTATATGAGTGAGTTGCACTGAAAAACTTAGAATATAAGAAACGCACAGTATAGTACATAGTATATGAGTGAGTTGCACTGAAAAACTTAGAATATAAGAAACGCACAGTGTAGTACATAGTATATGAGTGAGTTGCACTGAAAAACTTAGAATATAAGAAACGCACAGTGTAGTACATAGTATATGAGTGAGTTGCACTGAAAAACTTAGAATATAAGAAACGCACAGTGTAGTACATAGTATATGAGTGAGTTGCACTGAAAAACTTAGAATATAAGAAACGCACAGTGTAGTACATAGTATATGAGTGAGTTGCACTGAAAAACTTAGAATATAAGAAACGCACAGTGTAGTACATAGTATATGAGTGAGTTGCACTGAAAAACTTAGAATATAAGAAACACACAGTGTAGTACATAGTATATGAGTGAGTTGCACTGAAAACTTTAGAATATAAGAAACGCACAGTGTAGAACATAGTATATGAGTGAGTTGCACTGAAAAACTTAGAATTTACTGAAAAACCCGCATTACACGAAATGCACAGTGTAGTACATAGTATATGAGTGAGTTGCACTGAAAAACTTAGAATATAAGAAACGCACAGTGTAGTACATAATATATGAGTGAGTTGCACTGAAAAACTTAGAAATTAAGAAACGCACAGTGTAGTACATAGTATATGAGTGAGTTGCACTGAAAAACTTAGAATATAAGAAACGCACAGTGTAGTACATAGTATATGAGTGAGTTGCACTGAAAAACTTAGAATATAAGAAACGCACTGTGTAGTACATAGTATATGAGTGAGTTGCACTGAAAAACTTAGAATATAAGAAACGCACAGTGTAGTACATAGTATATGAGTGAGTTGCACTGAAAAACTTAGAATATAAGAAACGCACAGTGTAGAACATAGTATATGAGTGAGCTGCACTGAAAAACTTAGAATATAAGAAACGCACAGTGTAGTACATAGTATATGAGTGAGTTGCACTGAAAAACTTAGAATATAAGAAACGCACAGTGTAGTACATAGTATATGAGTGAGTTGCACTGAAAAACTTAGAATATAAGAAACGCACAGTGTAGTACATAGTATATGAGTGAGTTGCACTGAAAAACTTAGAATATAAGAAACGCACAGTGTAGTACATAGTATATGAGTGAGTTGCACTGAAAAACTTAGAATATAAGAAACGCACAGTGTAGTACATAGTATATGAGTGAGTTGCACTGAAAAACTTAGAATTTACTGAAAAACCCGCATTACACGAAATGCACAGTGTAGTACATAGTATATGAGTGAGTTGCACTGAAAAACTTAGAATTTAAGAAACGCACAGTGTAGTACATAGTATATGAGTGAGTTGCACTGAAAAACTTAGAATATAAGAAACGCACAGTGTAGTACATAGTATATGAGTGAGTTGCACTGAAAAACTTAGAATATAAGAAACGCACTGTGTAGTACATAGTATATGAGTGAGTTGCACTGAAAAACTTAGAATATAAGAAACGCACAGTGTAGTACATAGTATATGAGTGAGTTGCACTGAAAAACTTAGAATATAAGAAACGCACAGTGTAGAACATAGTATATGAGTGAGTTGCACTGAAAAACTTAGAATATAAGAAACGCACAGTGTAGTACATAGTATATGAGTGAGTTGCACTGAATAACTTAGAATATAAGAAACGCACAGTGTAGTACATAGTATATGAGTGAGTTGCACTGAAAAACTTAGAATATAAGAAACGCACAGTGTAGTACATAGTATATGAGTGAGTTGCACTGAAAAACTTAGAATATAAGAAACGCACAGTGTAGTACATAGTATATGAGTGAGTTGCACTGAAAAACTTAGAATATAAGAAACACACAGTGTAGTACATAGTATATGAGTGAGTTGCACTGAAAACTTTAGAATATAAGAAACGCACAGTGTAGTACATAGTATATGAGTGAGTTGCACTGAAAAACTTAGAATTTACTGAAAAACCCGCATTACACGAAATGCACAGTGTAGTACATAGTATATGAGTGAGTTGCACTGAAAAACTTAGAATATAAGAAACGCACAGTGTAGTACATAGTATATGAGTGAGTTGCACTGAAAAACTTAGAATATAAGAAACGCACTGTGTAGTACATAGTATATGAGTGAGTTGCACTGAAAAACTTAGAATTTAAGAAACGCACAGTGTAGTACATAGTATATGAGTGAGTTGCACTGAAAAACTTAGAATATAAGAAACGCACAGTGTAGTACATAGTATATGAGTGAGTTGCACTGAAAAACTTAGAATATAAGAAACGCACAGTGTAGTACATGGTATATGAGTGAGTTGCACTGAAAAACTTAGAATATAAGAAACGCACAGTGTAGTACATGGTATATGAGTGAGTTTCACTGAAAAACTTAGAATTTACTGAAAAACCCGCATTACACGAAATGTACAGTGTAGTACATAGTATATGAGTGAGTTGCACTGAAAAACTTAGAATATAAGAAACGCACAGTGTAGTACATAGTATATGAGTGAGTTGCACTGAAAAACTTAGAATATAAGAAACGCACAGTGTAGTACATAGTATATGAGTGAGTTGCACTGAAAAACTTAGAATATAAGAAACGCACAGTGTAGTACATAGTATATGAGTGAGTTGCACTGAAAAACTTAGAATTTACTGAAAAACCCGCATTACACGAAATGCACAGTGTAGTACATAGTATATGAGTGAGTTGCACTGAAAAACTTAGAATATAAGAAACGCACAGTGTAGTACATAGTATATGAGTGAGTTGCACTGAAAAACTTAGAATATAAGAAACGCACAGTGTAGTACATAGTATATGAGTGAGTTGCACTGAAAAACTTAGAATATAAGAAACGCACAGTGTAGTACATAGTATATGAGTGAGTTGCACTGAAAAACTTAGAATTTAAGAAACGCACAGTGTAGTACATAGTATATGAGTGAGTTGCACTGAAAAACTTAGAATATAAGAAACGCACAGTGTAGTACATAGTATATGAGTGAGTTGCACTGAAAAACTTAGAATATAAGAAACGCACTGTGTAGTACATAGTATATGAGTGAGTTGCACTGAAAAACTTAGAATATAAGAAACGCACAGTGTAGTACATAGTATATGAGTGAGTTGCAATGAAAAACTTAGAATATAAGAAACGCAAAGTGTAGTACATAGTATATGAGTGAGTTGCACTGAAAAACTTAGAATATAAGAAACGCACAGTGTAGTACATAGTATATGAGTGAGTTGCACTGAAAAACTTAGAATATAAGAAACGCACAGTGTAGTACATAGTATATGAGTGAGTTGCACTGAAAAACTTAGAATATAAGAAACGCACAGTGTAGTACATAGTATATGAGTGAGTTGCACTGAAAAACTTAGAATATAAGAAACGCACAGTGTAGTACATAGTATATGAGTGAGTTGCACTGAAAAACTTAGAATATAAGAAACGCACAGTGTAGTACATAGTATATGAGTGAGTTGCACTGAAAAACTTAGAATTTACTGAAAAACCCGCATTACACGAAATGCACAGTGTAGTACATAGTATATGAGTGAGTTGCACTGAAAAACTTAGAATATAAGAAACGCACTGTGTAGTACATAGTATATGAGTGAGTTGCACTGAAAAACTTAGAATATAAGAAACGCACAGTATAGTACATAGTATATGAGTGAGTTGCACTGAAAAACTTAGAATATAAGAAACGCACAGTGTAGTACATAGTATATGAGTGAGTTGCACTGAAAAACTTAGAATATAAGAAACGCACAGTGTAGTACATAGTATATGAGTGAGTTGCACTGAAAAACTTAGAATATAAGAAACGCACAGTGTAGTACATAGTATATGAGTGAGTTGCACTGAAAAACTTAGAATATAAGAAACGCACAGTGTAGTACATAGTATATGAGTGAGTTGCACTGAAAAACTTAGAATATAAGAAACGCACAGTGTAGTACATAGTATATGAGTGAGTTGCACTGAAAAACTTAGAATATAAGAAACACACAGTGTAGTACATAGTATATGAGTGAGTTGCACTGAAAACTTTAGAATATAAGAAACGCACAGTGTAGTACATAGTATATGAGTGAGTTGCACTGAAAAACTTAGAATTTACTGAAAAACCCGCATTACACGAAATGCACAGTGTAGTACATAGTATATGAGTGAGTTGCACTGAAAAACTTAGAATATAAGAAACGCACAGTGTAGTACATATTATATGAGTGAGTTGCACTGAAAAACTTAGAATATAAGAAACGCACTGTGTAGTACATAGTATATGAGTGAGTTGCACTGAAAAACTTAGAATATAAGAAACGCACAGTGTAGTACATAGTATATGAGTGAGTTGCACTGAAAAACTTAGAATATAAGAAACGCACAGTGTAGAACATAGTATATGAGTGAGTTGCACTGAAAAACTTAGAATATAAGAAACGCACTGTGTAGTACATAGTATATGAGTGAGTTGCACTGAATAACTTAGAATATAAGAAACGCACAGTGTAGTACATAGTATATGAGTGAGTTGCACTGAAAAACTTAGAATATAAGAAACGCACAGTGTAGTACATAGTATATGAGTGAGTTGCACTGAAAAACTTAGAATATAAGAAACGCACAGTGTAGTACATAGTATATGAGTGAGTTGCACTGAAAAACTTAGAATATAAGAAACGCACAGTGTTGTACATAGTATATGACTGAGTTGCACTGAAAAACTTAGAATATAAGAAACGCACAGTGTAGTACATAGTATATGAGTGAGTTGCACTGAAAAACTTAGAATATAAGAAACACACAGTGTAGTACATAGTATATGAGTGAGTTGCACTGAAAACTTTAGAATATAAGAAACGCACAGTGTAGTACATAGTATATGAGTGAGTTGCACTGAAAAACTTAGAATTTACTGAAAAACCCGCATTACACGAAATGCACAGTGTAGTACATAGTATATGAGTGAGTTGCACTGAAAAACTTAGAATATAAGAAACGCACAGTGTAGTACATAGTATATGAGTGAGTTGCACTGAAAAACTTAGAATATAAGAAACGCACTGTGTAGTACATAGTATATGAGTGAGTTGCACTGAAAAACTTAGAATATAAGAAACGCACAGTGTAGTACATAGTATATGAGTGAGTTGCACTGAAAAACTTAGAATATAAGAAACGCACAGTGTAGAACATAGTATATGAGTGAGTTGCACTGAAAAACTTAGAATATAAGAAACGCACAGTGTAGTACATAGTATATGAGTGAGTTGCACTGAATAACTTAGAATATAAGAAACGCACAGTGTAGTACATAGTATATGAGTGAGTTGCACTGAAAACTTTAGAATATAAGAAACGCACAGTGTAGTACATAGTATATGAGTGAGTTGCACTGAAAAACTTAGAATTTACTGAAAAACCCGCATTACACGAAATGCACAGTGTAGTACATAGTATATGAGTGAGTTGCACTGAAAAACTTAGAATATAAGAAACGCACAGTGTAGTACATAGTATATGAGTGAGTTGCACTGAAAAACTTAGAATATAAGAAACGCACTGTGTAGTACATAGTATATGAGTGAGTTGCACTGAAAAACTTAGAATTTAAGAAACGCACAGTGTAGTACATAGTATATGAGTGAGTTGCACTGAAAAACTTAGAATATAAGAAACGCACAGTGTAGTACATAGTATATGAGTGAGTTGCACTGAAAAACTTAGAATATAAGAAACGCACAGTGTAGTACATGGTATATGAGTGAGTTGCACTGAAAAACTTAGAATATAAGAAACGCACAGTGTAGTACATGGTATATGAGTGAGTTTCACTGAAAAACTTAGAATTTACTGAAAAACCCGCATTACACGAAATGTACAGTGTAGTACATAGTATATGAGTGAGTTGCACTGAAAAACTTAGAATATAAGAAACGCACAGTGTAGTACATAGTATATGAGTGAGTTGCACTGAAAAACTTAGAATATAAGAAACGCACAGTGTAGTACATAGTATATGAGTGAGTTGCACTGAAAAACTTAGAATATAAGAAACGCACAGTGTAGTACATAGTATATGAGTGAGTTGCACTGAAAAACTTAGAATTTACTGAAAAACCCGCATTACACGAAATGCACAGTGTAGTACATAGTATATGAGTGAGTTGCACTGAAAAACTTAGAATATAAGAAACGCACAGTATAGTACATAGTATATGAGTGAGTTGCACTGAAAAACTTAGAATATAAGAAACGCACAGTGTAGTACATAGTATATGAGTGAGTTGCACTGAAAAACTTAGAATATAAGAAACGCACAGTGTAGTACATGGTATATGAGTGAGTTTCACTGAAAAACTTAGAATTTACTGAAAAACCCGCATTACACGAAATGTACAGTGTAGTACATAGTATATGAGTGAGTTGCACTGAAAAACTTAGAATATAAGAAACGCACAGTGTAGTACATAGTATATGAGTGAGTTGCACTGAAAAACTTAGAATATAAGAAACGCACAGTGTAGTACATAGTATATGAGTGAGTTGCACTGAAAAACTTAGAATATAAGAAACGCACAGTGTAGTACATAGTATATGAGTGAGTTGCACTGAAAAACTTAGAATTTACTGAAAAACCCGCATTACACGAAATGCACAGTGTAGTACATAGTATATGAGTGAGTTGCACTGAAAAACTTAGAATATAAGAAACGCACAGTGTAGTACATAGTATATGAGTGAGTTGCACTGAAAAACTTAGAATATAAGAAACGCACAGTGTAGTACATAGTATATGAGTGAGTTGCACTGAAAAACTTAGAATATAAGAAACGCACAGTGTAGTACATAGTATATGAGTGAGTTGCACTGAAAAACTTAGAATTTAAGAAACGCACAGTGTAGTACATAGTATATGAGTGAGTTGCACTGAAAAACTTAGAATATAAGAAACGCACAGTGTAGTACATAGTATATGAGTGAGTTGCACTGAAAAACTTAGAATATAAGAAACGCACTGTGTAGTACATAGTATATGAGTGAGTTGCACTGAAAAACTTAGAATATAAGAAACGCACAGTGTAGTACATAGTATATGAGTGAGTTGCACTGAAAAACTTAGAATATAAGAAACGCAAAGTGTAGTACATAGTATATGAGTGAGTTGCACTGAAAAACTTAGAATATAAGAAACGCACAGTGTAGTACATAGTATATGAGTGAGTTGCACTGAAAAACTTAGAATATAAGAAACGCACAGTGTAGTACATAGTATATGAGTGAGTTGCACTGAAAAACTTAGAATATAAGAAACGCACAGTGTAGTACATAGTATATGAGTGAGTTGCACTGAAAAACTTAGAATATAAGAAACGCACAGTGTAGTACATAGTATATGAGTGAGTTGCACTGAAAAACTTAGAATATAAGAAACGCACAGTGTAGTACATAGTATATGAGTGAGTTGCACTGAAAAACTTAGAATTTACTGAAAAACCCGCATTACACGAAATGCACAGTGTAGTACATAGTATATGAGTGAGTTGCACTGAAAAACTTAGAATATAAGAAACGCACTGTGTAGTACATAGTATATGAGTGAGTTGCACTGAAAAACTTAGAATATAAGAAACGCACAGTATAGTACATAGTATATGAGTGAGTTGCACTGAAAAACTTAGAATATAAGAAACGCACAGTGTAGTACATAGTATATGAGTGAGTTGCACTGAAAAACTTAGAATATAAGAAACGCACAGTGTAGTACATAGTATATGAGTGAGTTGCACTGAAAAACTTAGAATATAAGAAACGCACAGTGTAGTACATAGTATATGAGTGAGTTGCACTGAAAAACTTAGAATATAAGAAACGCACAGTGTAGTACATAGTATATGAGTGAGTTGCACTGAAAAACTTAGAATATAAGAAACGCACAGTGTAGTACATAGTATATGAGTGAGTTGCACTGAAAAACTTAGAATATAAGAAACACACAGTGTAGTACATAGTATATGAGTGAGTTGCACTGAAAACTTTAGAATATAAGAAACGCACAGTGTAGTACATAGTATATGAGTGAGTTGCACTGAAAAACTTAGAATTTACTGAAAAACCCGCATTACACGAAATGCACAGTGTAGTACATAGTATATGAGTGAGTTGCACTGAAAAACTTAGAATATAAGAAACGCACAGTGTAGTACATATTATATGAGTGAGTTGCACTGAAAAACTTAGAATATAAGAAACGCACTGTGTAGTACATAGTATATGAGTGAGTTGCACTGAAAAACTTAGAATATAAGAAACGCACAGTGTAGTACATAGTATATGAGTGAGTTGCACTGAAAAACTTAGAATATAAGAAACGCACAGTGTAGAACATAGTATATGAGTGAGTTGCACTGAAAAACTTAGAATATAAGAAACGCACAGTGTAGTACATAGTATATGAGTGAGTTGCACTGAATAACTTAGAATATAAGAAACGCACAGTGTAGTACATAGTATATGAGTGAGTTGCACTGAAAAACTTAGAATATAAGAAACGCACAGTGTAGTACATAGTATATGAGTGAGTTGCACTGAAAAACTTAGAATATAAGAAACGCACAGTGTAGTACATAGTATATGAGTGAGTTGCACTGAAAAACTTAGAATATAAGAAACGCACAGTGTTGTACATAGTATATGACTGAGTTGCACTGAAAAACTTAGAATATAAGAAACGCACAGTGTAGTACATAGTATATGAGTGAGTTGCACTGAAAAACTTAGAATATAAGAAACACACAGTGTAGTACATAGTATATGAGTGAGTTGCACTGAAAACTTTAGAATATAAGAAACGCACAGTGTAGTACATAGTATATGAGTGAGTTGCACTGAAAAACTTAGAATTTACTGAAAAACCCGCATTACACGAAATGCACAGTGTAGTACATAGTATATGAGTGAGTTGCACTGAAAAACTTAGAATATAAGAAACGCACAGTGTAGTACATAGTATATGAGTGAGTTGCACTGAAAAACTTAGAATATAAGAAACGCACTGTGTAGTACATAGTATATGAGTGAGTTGCACTGAAAAACTTAGAATATAAGAAACGCACAGTGTAGTACATAGTATATGAGTGAGTTGCACTGAAAAACTTAGAATATAAGAAACGCACAGTGTAGAACATAGTATATGAGTGAGTTGCACTGAAAAACTTAGAATATAAGAAACGCACAGTGTAGTACATAGTATATGAGTGAGTTGCACTGAATAACTTAGAATATAAGAAACGCACAGTGTAGTACATAGTATATGAGTGAGTTGCACTGAAAACTTTAGAATATAAGAAACGCACAGTGTAGTACATAGTATATGAGTGAGTTGCACTGAAAAACTTAGAATTTACTGAAAAACCCGCATTACACGAAATGCACAGTGTAGTACATAGTATATGAGTGAGTTGCACTGAAAAACTTAGAATATAAGAAACGCACAGTGTAGTACATAGTATATGAGTGAGTTGCACTGAAAAACTTAGAATATAAGAAACGCACTGTGTAGTACATAGTATATGAGTGAGTTGCACTGAAAAACTTAGAATTTAAGAAACGCACAGTGTAGTACATAGTATATGAGTGAGTTGCACTGAAAAACTTAGAATATAAGAAACGCACAGTGTAGTACATAGTATATGAGTGAGTTGCACTGAAAAACTTAGAATATAAGAAACGCACAGTGTAGTACATGGTATATGAGTGAGTTGCACTGAAAAACTTAGAATATAAGAAACGCACAGTGTAGTACATGGTATATGAGTGAGTTTCACTGAAAAACTTAGAATTTACTGAAAAACCCGCATTACACGAAATGTACAGTGTAGTACATAGTATATGAGTGAGTTGCACTGAAAAACTTAGAATATAAGAAACGCACAGTGTAGTACATAGTATATGAGTGAGTTGCACTGAAAAACTTAGAATATAAGAAACGCACAGTGTAGTACATAGTATATGAGTGAGTTGCACTGAAAAACTTAGAATATAAGAAACGCACAGTGTAGTACATAGTATATGAGTGAGTTGCACTGAAAAACTTAGAATTTACTGAAAAACCCGCATTACACGAAATGCACAGTGTAGTACATAGTATATGAGTGAGTTGCACTGAAAAACTTAGAATATAAGAAACGCACAGTATAGTACATAGTATATGAGTGAGTTGCACTGAAAAACTTAGAATATAAGAAACGCACAGTGTAGTACATAGTATATGAGTGAGTTGCACTGAAAAACTTAGAATATAAGAAACGCACAGTGTAGTACATAGTATATGAGTGAGTTGCACTGAAAAACTTAGAATATAAGAAACGCACAGTGTAGTACATAGTATATGAGTGAGTTGCACTGAAAAACTTAGAATATAAGAAACGCACAGTGTAGTACATAGTATATGAGTGAGTTGCACTGAAAAACTTAGAATATAAGAAACGCACAGTGTAGTACATAGTATATGAGTGAGTTGCACTGAAAAACTTAGAATATAAGAAACACACAGTGTAGTACATAGTATATGAGTGAGTTGCACTGAAAACTTTAGAATATAAGAAACGCACAGTGTAGTACATAGTATATGAGTGAGTTGCACTGAAAAACTTAGAATTTACTGAAAAACCCGCATTACACGAAATGCACAGTGTAGTACATAGTATATGAGTGAGTTGCACTGAAAAACTTAGAATATAAGAAACGCACAGTGTAGTACAAACTATATGAGTGAGTTGCACTGAAAAACTTAGAATTTAAGAAACGCACAGTGTAGTACATAGTATATGAGTGAGTTGCACTGAAAAACTTAGAATATAAGAAACGCACAGTGTAGTACATAGTATATGAGTGAGTTGCACTGAAAAACTTAGAATATAAGAAACGCACTGTGTAGTACATAGTATATGAGTGAGTTGCACTGAAAAACTTAGAATATAAGAAACGCACAGTGTAGTACATAGTATATGAGTGAGTTGCACTGAAAAACTTAGAATATAAGAAACGCAAAGTGTAGTACATAGTATATGAGTGAGTTGCACTGAAAAACTTAGAATATAAGAAACGCACAGTGTAGTACATAGTATATGAGTGAGTTGCACTGAAAAACTTAGAATATAAGAAACGCACAGTGTAGTACATAGTATATGAGTGAGTTGCACTGAAAAACTTAGAATATAAGAAACGCACAGTGTAGTACATAGTATATGACTGAGTTGCACTGAAAAACTTAGAATATAAGAAACGCACAGTGTGGTACATAGTATATGAGTGAGTTGCACTGAAAAACTTAGAATATAAGAAACACACAGTGTAGTACATAGTATATGAGTGAGTTGCACTGAAAACTTTAGAATATAAGAAACGCACAGTGTAGTACATAGTATATGAGTGAGTTGCACTGAAAAACTTAGAATTTACTGAAAAACCCGCATTACACGAAATGCACAGTGTAGTACATAGTATATGAGTGAGTTGCACTGAAAAAATTAGAATATAAGAAACGCACAGTGTAGTACATAGTATATGAGTGAGTTGCACTGAAAAACTTAGAATATAAGAAACGCACTGTGTAGTACATAGTATATGAGTGAGTTGCACTGAAAAACTTAGAATATAAGAAACGCACAGTGTAGTACATAGTATATGAGTGAGTTGCACTGAAAAACTTAGAATATAAGAAACGCACAGTGTAGTACATAGTATATGAGTGAGTTGCACTGAAAAACTTAGAATATAAGAAACGCACAGTGTAGTACATAGTATATGAGTGAGTTGCACTGAAAAACTTAGAATATAAGAAACGCACAGTGTAGTACATAGTATATGAGTGAGTTGCACTGAAAAACTTAGAATATAAGAAACGCACAGTGTAGTACATAGTATATGAGTGAGTTGCACTGAAAAACTTAGAATATAAGAAACACACAGTGTAGTACATAGTATATGAGTGAGTTGCACTGAAAACTTTAGAATATAAGAAACGCACAGTGTAGTACATAGTATATGAGTGAGTTGCACTGAAAAACTTAGAATTTACTGAAAAACCCGCATTACACGAAATGCACAGTGTAGTACATAGTATATGAGTGAGTTGCACTAAAAAACTTAGAATATAAGAAACGCACAGTGTAGTACATATTATATGAGTGAGTTGCACTGAAAAACTTAGAATATAAGAAACGCACTGTGTAGTACATAGTATATGAGTGAGTTGCACTGAAAAACTTAGAATATAAGAAACGCACAGTGTAGTACATAGTATATGAGTGAGTTGCACTGAAAAACTTAGAATATAAGAAACGCACAGTGTAGAACATAGTATATGAGTGAGTTGCACTGAAAAACTTAGAATATAAGAAACGCACAGTGTAGTACATAGTATATGAGTGAGTTGCACTGAATAACTTAGAATATAAGAAACGCACAGTGTAGTACATAGTATATGAGTGAGTTGCACTGAAAAACTTAGAATATAAGAAACGCACAGTGTAGTACATAGTATATGAGTGAGTTGCACTGAAAAACTTAGAATATAAGAAACGCACAGTGTAGTACATAGTATATGAGTGAGTTGCACTGAAAAACTTAGAATATAAGAAACGCACAGTGTTGTACATAGTATATGACTGAGTTGCACTGAAAAACTTAGAATATAAGAAACGCACAGTGTAGTACATAGTATATGAGTGAGTTGCACTGAAAAACTTAGAATATAAGAAACACACAGTGTAGTACATAGTATATGAGTGAGTTGCACTGAAAACTTTAGAATATAAGAAACGCACAGTGTAGTACATAGTATATGAGTGAGTTGCACTGAAAAACTTAGAATTTACTGAAAAACCCGCATTACACGAAATGCACAGTGTAGTACATAGTATATGAGTGAGTTGCACTGAAAAACTTAGAATATAAGAAACGCACAGTGTAGTACATAGTATATGAGTGAGTTGCACTGAAAAACTTAGAATATAAGAAACGCACTGTGTAGTACATAGTATATGAGTGAGTTGCACTGAAAAACTTAGAATATAAGAAACGCACAGTGTAGTACATAGTATATGAGTGAGTTGCACTGAAAAACTTAGAATATAAGAAACGCACAGTGTAGAACATAGTATATGAGTGAGTTGCACTGAAAAACTTAGAATATAAGAAACGCACAGTGTAGTACATAGTATATGAGTGAGTTGCACTGAATAACTTAGAATATAAGAAACGCACAGTGTAGTACATAGTATATGAGTGAGTTGCACTGAAAACTTTAGAATATAAGAAACGCACAGTGTAGTACATAGTATATGAGTGAGTTGCACTGAAAAACTTAGAATTTACTGAAAAACCCGCATTACACGAAATGCACAGTGTAGTACATAGTATATGAGTGAGTTGCACTGAAAAACTTAGAATATAAGAAACGCACAGTGTAGTACATAGTATATGAGTGAGTTGCACTGAAAAACTTAGAATATAAGAAACGCACTGTGTAGTACATAGTATATGAGTGAGTTGCACTGAAAAACTTAGAATTTAAGAAACGCACAGTGTAGTACATAGTATATGAGTGAGTTGCACTGAAAAACTTAGAATATAAGAAACGCACAGTGTAGTACATAGTATATGAGTGAGTTGCACTGAAAAACTTAGAATATAAGAAACGCACAGTGTAGTACATGGTATATGAGTGAGTTGCACTGAAAAACTTAGAATATAAGAAACGCACAGTGTAGTACATGGTATATGAGTGAGTTTCACTGAAAAACTTAGAATTTACTGAAAAACCCGCATTACACGAAATGTACAGTGTAGTACATAGTATATGAGTGAGTTGCACTGAAAAACTTAGAATATAAGAAACGCACAGTGTAGTACATAGTATATGAGTGAGTTGCACTGAAAAACTTAGAATATAAGAAACGCACAGTGTAGTACATAGTATATGAGTGAGTTGCACTGAAAAACTTAGAATATAAGAAACGCACAGTGTAGTACATAGTATATGAGTGAGTTGCACTGAAAAACTTAGAATTTACTGAAAAACCCGCATTACACGAAATGCACAGTGTAGTACATAGTATATGAGTGAGTTGCACTGAAAAACTTAGAATATAAGAAACGCACAGTATAGTACATAGTATATGAGTGAGTTGCACTGAAAAACTTAGAATATAAGAAACGCACAGTGTAGTACATAGTATATGAGTGAGTTGCACTGAAAAACTTAGAATATAAGAAACGCACAGTGTAGTACATAGTATATGAGTGAGTTGCACTGAAAAACTTAGAATATAAGAAACGCACAGTGTAGTACATAGTATATGAGTGAGTTGCACTGAAAAACTTAGAATATAAGAAACGCACAGTGTAGTACATAGTATATGAGTGAGTTGCACTGAAAAACTTAGAATATAAGAAACGCACAGTGTAGTACATAGTATATGAGTGAGTTGCACTGAAAAACTTAGAATATAAGAAACACACAGTGTAGTACATAGTATATGAGTGAGTTGCACTGAAAACTTTAGAATATAAGAAACGCACAGTGTAGTACATAGTATATGAGTGAGTTGCACTGAAAAACTTAGAATTTACTGAAAAACCCGCATTACACGAAATGCACAGTGTAGTACATAGTATATGAGTGAGTTGCACTGAAAAACTTAGAATATAAGAAACGCACAGTGTAGTACAAACTATATGAGTGAGTTGCACTGAAAAACTTAGAATTTAAGAAACGCACAGTGTAGTACATAGTATATGAGTGAGTTGCACTGAAAAACTTAGAATATAAGAAACGCACAGTGTAGTACATAGTATATGAGTGAGTTGCACTGAAAAACTTAGAATATAAGAAACGCACTGTGTAGTACATAGTATATGAGTGAGTTGCACTGAAAAACTTAGAATATAAGAAACGCACAGTGTAGTACATAGTATATGAGTGAGTTGCACTGAAAAACTTAGAATATAAGAAACGCAAAGTGTAGTACATAGTATATGAGTGAGTTGCACTGAAAAACTTAGAATATAAGAAACGCACAGTGTAGTACATAGTATATGAGTGAGTTGCACTGAAAAACTTAGAATATAAGAAACGCACAGTGTAGTACATAGTATATGAGTGAGTTGCACTGAAAAACTTAGAATATAAGAAACGCACAGTGTAGTACATAGTATATGACTGAGTTGCACTGAAAAACTTAGAATATAAGAAACGCACAGTGTGGTACATAGTATATGAGTGAGTTGCACTGAAAAACTTAGAATATAAGAAACACACAGTGTAGTACATAGTATATGAGTGAGTTGCACTGAAAACTTTAGAATATAAGAAACGCACAGTGTAGTACATAGTATATGAGTGAGTTGCACTGAAAAACTTAGAATTTACTGAAAAACCCGCATTACACGAAATGCACAGTGTAGTACATAGTATATGAGTGAGTTGCACTGAAAAAATTAGAATATAAGAAACGCACAGTGTAGTACATAGTATATGAGTGAGTTGCACTGAAAAACTTAGAATATAAGAAACGCACTGTGTAGTACATAGTATATGAGTGAGTTGCACTGAAAAACTTAGAATATAAGAAACGCACAGTGTAGTACATAGTATATGAGTGAGTTGCACTGAAAAACTTAGAATATAAGAAACGCACAGTGTAGTACATAGTATATGAGTGAGTTGCACTGAAAAACTTAGAATATAAGAAACGCACAGTGTAGTACATAGTATATGAGTGAGTTGCACTGAAAAACTTAGAATTTAAGAAACGCACAGTGTAGTACATAGTATATGAGTGAGTTGCACTGAAAAACTTAGAATATAAGAAACGCACAGTGTAGTACATAGTATATGAGTGAGTTGCACTGAAAAACTTAGAATTTAAGAAACGCACAGTGTAGTACATAGTATATGAGTAAGTTGCACTGAAAAACTTAGAATATAAGAAACGAACAGTGTAGTACATAGTATATGAGTGAGTTGCACTGAAAAACTTAGAATATAAGAAACGCACAGTGTAGTACATGGTATATGAGTGAGTTGCACTGAAAAACTTAGAATATAAGAAACGCACAGTGTAGTACATGGTATATGAGTGAGTTGCACTGAAAAACTTAGAATTTACTGAAAAACCCGCATTACACGAAATGTACAGTGTAGTACATAGTATATGAGTGAGTTGCACTGAAAAACTTAGAATATAAGAAACGCACAGTGTAGTACATAGTATATGAGTGAGTTGCACTGAAAAACTTAGAATATAAGAAACGCACAGTGTAGTACATAGTATATGAGTGAGTTGCACTGAAAAACTTAGAATATAAGAAACGCACAGTGTAGTACATAGTATATGAGTGAGTTGCACTGAAAAACTTAGAATTTACTGAAAAACCCGCATTACACGAAATGCACAGTGTAGTACATAGTATATGAGTGAGTTGCACTGAAAAACTTAGAATATAAGAAACGCACTGTGTAGTACATAGTATATGAGTGAGTTGCACTGAAAAACTTAGAATATAAGAAACGCACAGTATAGTACATAGTATATGAGTGAGTTGCACTGAAAAACTTAGAATATAAGAAACGCACAGTGTAGTACATAGTATATGAGTGAGTTGCACTGAAAAACTTAGAATATAAGAAACGCACAGTGTAGTACATAGTATATGAGTGAGTTGCACTGAAAAACTTAGAATATAAGAAACGCACAGTGTAGTACATAGTATATGAGTGAGTTGCACTGAAAAACTTAGAATATAAGAAACGCACAGTGTAGTACATAGTATATGAGTGAGTTGCACTGAAAAACTTAGAATATAAGAAACGCACAGTGTAGTACATAGTATATGAGTGAGTTGCACTGAAAAACTTAGAATATAAGAAACACACAGTGTAGTACATAGTATATGAGTGAGTTGCACTGAAAACTTTAGAATATAAGAAACGCACAGTGTAGTACATAGTATATGAGTGAGTTGCACTGAAAAACTTAGAATTTACTGAAAAACCCGCATTACACGAAATGCACAGTGTAGTACATAGTATATGAGTGAGTTGCACTGAAAAACTTAGAATATAAGAAACGCACAGTGTAGTACATAGTATATGAGTGAGTTGCACTGAAAAACTTAGAATTTAAGAAACGCACAGTGTAGTACATAGTATATGAGAGAGTTGCACTGAAAAACTTAGAATATAAGAAACGCACAGTGTAGTACATAGTATATGAGTGAGTTGCACTGAAAAACTTAGAATATAAGAAACGCACTGTGTAGTACATAGTATATGAGTGAGTTGCACTGAAAAACTTAGAATATAAGAAACGCACAGTTTAGTACATAGTATATGAGTGAGTTGCACTGAAAAACTTAGAATATAAGAAACCCACAGTGTAGTACATAGTATATGAGTGAGTTGCACTGAAAAACTTAGAATATAAGAAACGCACAGTGTAGTACATAGTATATGAGTGAGTTGCACTGAAAAACTTAGAATATAAGAAACGCACAGTGTAGTACATAGTATATGAGTGAGTTGCACTGAAAAACTTAGAATATAAGAAACGCACAGTGTAGTACATAGTATAAGAGTGAGTTGCACTGAAAAACTTAGAATATAAGAAACGCACAGTGTAGTACATAGTATATGAGTGAGTTGCACTGAAAAACTTAGAATATAAGAAACGCACAGTGTAGTACATAGTATATGACTGAGTTGCACTGAAAAACTTAGAATATAAGAAACGCACAGTGTAGTACATAGTATATGAGTGAGTTGCACTGAAAAACTTAGAATATAAGAAACACACAGTGTAGTACATAGTATATGAGTGAGTTGCACTGAAAACTTTAGAATATAAGAAAGGCACAGTGTAGTACATAGTATATGAGTGAGTTGCACTGAAAAACTTAGAATTTACTGAAAAACCCGCATTACACGAAATGCACAGTGTAGTACATAGTATATGAGTGAGTTGCACTGAAAAAATTAGAATATAAGAAACGCACAGTGTAGTACATAGTATATGAGTGAGTTGCACTGAAAAACTTAGAATATAAGAAACGCACTGTGTAGTACATAGTATATGAGTGAGTTGCACTGAAAAACTTAGAATATAAGAAACGCACAGTGTAGTACATAGTATATGAGTGAGTTGCACTGAAAAACTTAGAATATAAGAAACGCACAGTGTAGTACATAGTATATGAGTGAGTTGCACTGAAAAACTTAGAATATAAGAAACGCACAGTGTAGTACATAGTATATGAGTGAGTTGCACTGAAAAACTTAGAATTTAAGAAACGCACAGTGTAGTACATAGTATATGCGTGATTTGCACTGAAAAACTTAGAATATAAGAAACGCACAGTGTAGTACATAGTATATGAGTGAGTTGCACTGAAAAACTTAGAATATAAGAAACGCCCAGTGTAGTACATAGTATATGAGTGAGTTGCACTGAAAAACTTAGAATATAAGAAACGCACAGTGTAGTACATAGTATATGCGTGATTTGCACTGAAAAACTTAGAATATAAGAAACGCACAGTGTAGTACATAGTATATGAGTGAGTTGCACTGAAAAACTTAGAATATAAGAAACGCCCAGTGTAGTACATAGTATATGAGTGAGTTGCACTGAAAAACTTAGAATATAAGAAACGCACAGTGTAGTACATAGTATATGAGTGAGTTGCACTGAAAAACTTAGAATATAAGAAACGCACAGTGTAGTACATAGTATATGAGTGAGTTGCACTGAAAAACTAAGAATTTACTGAAAAACCCGCATTACACGAAATGCACAGTGTAGTACATAGTATATGAGTGAGTTGCACTGAAAAACTTAGAATATAAGAAACGCACAGTGTAGTACATAGTATATGAGTGAGTTGCACTGAAAATTTTAGAATTTACTGAAAAACCCGCATTACACGAAATGCACAGTGTAGTACATAGTATATGAGTGAGTTGCACTGAAAAACTTAGAATTTACTGAAAAACCGGCATTAGACGAAATGTACAGTGTAGTACATTGTATATGAGTGAGTTGCACTGAAAAACTTAGAATATAAGAAACGCACAGTGTAGTACATAGTATATGAGTGAGCTGCACTGAAAAACTTAGAAAATAAGAAACGCACAGTGTAGTACATAGTATAGGAGTGAGTTGCACTGAAAAACTTAGAATATAAGAAACGCACAGTGTAGTACATAGTATATGAGTGAGTTGCACTGAAAAACTTAGAATATAAGAAACGCACAGTGTAGTACATAGTATATGATTGAGTTGCACTGAAAAACTTAGAATATAAGAAACGCACAGTGTAGTACATAGTATATGAGTGAGTTGCACTGAAAAACTTAGAATATAAGAAACGCACAGTGTAGTACATAGTATATGAGTGAGTTGCACTGAAAAACTTAGAATTTAAGAAACGCACAGTGTAGTACATAATATATGAGTAAGTTGCACTGAAAAACTTAGAATATAAGAAACGCACAGTGTAGTACATAGTATATGAGTGAGTTGCACTGAAAAACTTAGAATATACGAAACGCACAGTGTAGTACATAGTATATGAGGGAGTTGCACTGAAAAACTTAGAATATAAGAAACGCACAGTGTAGTACATAGTATATGAGTGAGTTGCACTGAAAAACTTAGAATATAAGAAACTCACAGTGTAGTACATAGTATATGAGTGAGTTGCACTGAAAAACTTAGAATATAAGAAACGCACAGTGTAGTACATAGTATATGAGTGAGTTGCACTGAAAAACTTAGAATATAAGAAACGCACAGTGTAGTACATAGTATATGCGTGATTTGCACTGAAAAACTTAGAATATAAGAAACGCACAGTGTAGTACATAGTATATGAGTGAGTTGCACTGAAAAACTTAGAATATAAGAAACGCCCAGTGTAGTACATAGTATATGAGTGAGTTGCACTGAAAAACTTAGAATATAAGAAACGCACAGTGTAGTACATAGTATATGAGTGAGTTGCACTGAAAAACTTAGAATATAAGAAACGCACAGTGTAGTACATAGTATATGAGTGAGTTGCACTTAAAAACTAAGAATTTACTGAAAAACCCGCATTACACGAAATGCACAGTGTAGTACATAGTATATGAGTGAGTTGCACTGAAAAACTTAGAATATAAGAAACGCACAGTGTAGTACATAGTATATGAGTGAGTTGCACTGAAAAATTTAGAATTTACTGAAAAACCCGCATTACACGAAATGCACAGTGTAGTACATAGTATATGAGTGAGTTGCACTGAAAAACTTAGAATTTACTGAAAAACCCGCATTACACGAAATGCACAGTGTAGTACATTGTATATGAGTGAGTTGCACTGAAAAACTTAGAATTTACTGAAAAACCCGCATTAGACGAAATGTACAGTGTAGTACATTGTATATGAGTGAGTTGCACTGAAAAACTTAGAATATAAGAAACGCACAGTGTAGTACATAGTATATGAGTGAGCTGCACTGAAAAACTTAGAAAATAAGAAACGCACAGTGTAGTACATAGTATAGGAGTGAGTTGCACTGAAAAACTTAGAATATAAGAAACGCACAGTGTAGTACATAGTATATGAGTGAGTTGCACTGAAAAACTTAGAATATAAGAAACGCACAGTGTAGTACATAGTATATGAGTGAGTTGCACTGAAAAACTTAGAATATAAGAAACGCACAGTGTAGTACATAGTATATGAGTGAGTTGCACTGAAAAACTTAGAATATAAGAAACGCACAGTGTAGTACATAGCATATGAGTGAGTTGCACTGAAAAACTTAGAATTTACTGAAAAACCCGCATTACACGAAATGCATAGTGTAGTACATAGTATATGAGTGAGTTGCACTGAAAAACTTAGAATATAAGATACGCACAGTGTAGTACATAGTATATGAGTGAGTTGCACTGAAAAACTTAGAAAATAAGAAACGCACAGTGTAGTACATAGTATATGAGTGAGTTGCACTGAAAAACTTAGAATATAAGGAACGCACAGTGTAGTACATAGTATATGAGTGAGTTGCACTGAAAAACTTAGAAAATAAGAAACGCACAGTGTAGTACATAGTATATGAGTGAGTTGCACTGAAAAACTTAGAATATAAGAAACACACAGTGTAGTACATAGTATATGAGTGAGTTGCACTGAAAAACTTAGAATATAAGAAACGCACAGTGTAGTACATAGTATATGAGTGAGTTGCACTGAAAAACTTAGAATATAAGAAACGCACAGTGTAGTACATAGTATATGAGTGAGTTGCACTGAAAAACTAAGAATTTACTGAAAAACCCGCATTGCACGAAATGCACAGTGTAGTACATAGTATATGAGTGAGTTGCACTCAAAAACTTAGAATATAAGAAACGCACAGTGTAGTACATAGTATATGAGTGAGTTGCACTGAAAAACTTAGAATTTACTGAAAAACCCGCATTACATGAAATGCACAGTGTAGTACATAGTATATGAGTGAGTTGCACTGAAAAACTTAGAATATAAGAAACGCACAGTGTAGTACATAGTATATGAGTGATTGCACTGAAAAACTTAGAATATAAGAAACGCAAAGTGTAGTACATAGTATATGAGTGAGTTGCACTGAAAAAATTAGAATATAAGAAACGCACAGTGTAGTACATAGTCTATGAGTGAGTTGCACTGAAAAACTTAGAATATAAGAAACGCACAGTGTAGTACATAGTCTATGAGTGAGTTGCACTGAAAAACTTAGAATATAAGAAACGCACAGTGTAGTACATAGTATATGAGTGAGTTGCACTGAAAAACTTAGAATTTACTGAAAAACCCACATTACACGAAATGCACAGTGTAGTACATAGTATATGAGTGAGTTGCACTGAAAAACTTAGAATATAAGAAACGCACAGTGTAGTACATAGTATATGAGTGAGTTGCACTGAAAAATTTAGAATATAAGAAACGCACTGTGTAGTACATAGTATATGAGTGAGTTGCACTGAAAAACTTAGAATATAAGAAATGCACAGTGTAGTACATAGTATATGAGTGAGTTGCACTGAAAAACTTAGAATATAAGAAACGCACAGTGTAGTACATAGTATATGAGTGAGTTGCACTGAAAAACTTAGAATATAAGAAACGCACAGTGTAGTACATAGTATATGAGTGAGTTGCACTGAAAAACTTAGAATATAAGAAACGCACAGTGTAGTACATAGTATATGAGTGAGTTGCACTGAAAAACTTAGAATATAAGAAACGCACAGTGTAGTACATAGTATATGAGTGAGTTGCACTGAAAAACTTAGAATATAAGAAACGCACAGTGTAGTACATAGTATATGAGTGAGTTGCACTGAAAAACTAAGAATTTACTGAAAAACCCGCATTGCACGAAATGCACAGTGTAGTACATAGTATATGAGTGAGTTGCACTCAAAAACTTAGAATATAAGAAACGCACAGTGTAGTACATAGTATATGAGTGAGTTGCACTGAAAAACTTAGAATTTACTGAAAAACCCGCATTACATGAAATGCACAGTGTAGTACATAGTATATGAGTGAGTTGCACTGAAAAACTTAGAATATAAGAAACGCACAGTGTAGTACATAGTATATGAGTGATTGCACTGAAAAACTTAGAATATAAGAAACGCAAAGTGTAGTACATAGTATATGAGTGAGTTGCACTGAAAAAATTAGAATATAAGAAACGCACAGTGTAGTACATAGTCTATGAGTGAGTTGCACTGAAAAACTTAGAATATAAGAAACGCACAGTGTAGTACATAGTCTATGAGTGAGTTGCACTGAAAAACTTAGAATATAAGAAACGCACAGTGTAGTACATAGTATATGAGTGAGTTGCACTGAAAAACTTAGAATTTACTGAAAAACCCACATTACACGAAATGCACAGTGTAGTACATAGTATATGAGTGAGTTGCACTGAAAAACTTAGAATATAAGAAACGCACAGTGTAGTACATAGTATATGAGTGAGTTGCACTGAAAAATTTAGAATATAAGAAACGCACTGTGTAGTACATAGTATATGAGTGAGTTGCACTGAAAAACTTAGAATATAAGAAATGCACAGTGTAGTACATAGTATATGAGTGAGTTGCACTGAAAAACTTAGAATATAAGAAACGCACAGTGTAGTACATAGTATATGAGTGAGTTGCACTGAAAAACTTAGAATATAAGAAACGCACAGTGTAGTACATAGTATATGAGTGAGTTGCACTGAAAAACTTAGAATATAAGAAACGCACAGTGTAGTACATAGTATATGAGTGAGTTGCACTGAAAAACTTAGAATATAAGAAACGCACAGTGTAGTACATAGTATATGAGTGAGTTGCACTGAAAAACTTAGAATATAAGAAACGCACAGTGTAGTACATAGTATATGAGTGAGTTGCACTGAAAAACTTAGAATATAAGAAACGCACAGTGTAGTACATAGTATATGAGTGAGTTGCACTGAAAAACTTAGAATATAAGAAACGCACAGTGTAGTACATAGTATATGAGTGAGTTGCACTGAAAAACTTAGAATATAAGAAACACACAGTGTAGTACATAGTATATGAGTGAGTTGCACTGAAAACTTTAGAATATAAGAAAAGCACAGTGTAGTACATAGTATATGAGTGAGTTGCACTGAAAAACTTAGAATTTACTGAAAAACCCGCATTACACGAAATGCACAGTGTAGTACATAGTATATGAGTGAGTTGCACTAAAAAACTTAGAATATAAGAAACGCACAGTGTAGTACATAGTATATGAGTGAGTTGCACTGAAAAACTTAGAATTTAAGAAACGCACAGTGTAGTACATAGTATATGAGTGAGTTGCACTGAAAAACTTAGAATATAAGAAACGCACAGTGTAGTACATAGTATATGAGTGAGTTGCACTGAAAAACTTAGAATATAAGAAACGCACAGTGTAGTACATAGTATATGAGTGAGTTGCACTGAAAAACTTAGAATTTACTGAAAAACCCGCATTACACGAAATGCACAGTGTAGTACATAGTATATGAGTGAGTTGCACTGAAAAACTTAGAATATAAGAAACGCACAGTGTAGTACATAGTATATGAGTGAGTTGCACTGAAAAACTTAGAATATACGAAACGCACAGTGTAGTACATAGTATATGAGTGAGTTGCACTGAAAAACTTAGAATATAAGAAACGCACAGTGTAGTACATAGTATATGAGTGAGTTGCACTGAAAAATTTAGAATATAAGAAACGCACTGTGTAGTACATAGTATATGAGTGAGTTGCACTGAAAAACTTAGAATATAAGAAATGCACAGTGTAGTACATAGTATATGAGTGAGTTGCACTGAAAAACTTAGAATATAAGAAACGCACAGTGTAGTACATAGTATATGAGTGAGTTGCACTGAAAAACTTAGAATATAAGAAACACACAGTGTAGTACATAGTATATGAGTGAGTTGCACTGAAAAACTTAGAATATAAGAAACGCACAGTGTAGTACATAGTATATGAGTGAGTTGCACTGAAAAACTTAGAATATAAGAAACGCACAGTGTAGTACATAGTATATGAGTGAGTTGCACTGAAAAACTTAGAATATAAGAAACGCACAGTGTAGTACATAGTATATGAGTGAGTTGCACTGAAAAACTAAGAATTTACTGAAAAACCCGCATTGCACGAAATGCACAGTGTAGTACATAGTATATGAGTGAGTTGCACTCAAAAACTTAGAATATAAGAAACGCACAGTGTAGTACATAGTATATGAGTGAGTTGCACTGAAAAACTTAGAATTTACTGAAAAACCCGCATTACATGAAATGCACAGTGTAGTACATAGTATATGAGTGAGTTGCACTGAAAAACTTAGAATATAAGAAACGCACAGTGTAGTACATAGTATATGAGTGATTGCACTGAAAAACTTAGAATATAAGAAACGCAAAGTGTAGTACATAGTATATGAGTGAGTTGCACTGAAAAAATTAGAATATAAGAAACGCACAGTGTAGTACATAGTCTATGAGTGAGTTGCACTGAAAAACTTAGAATATAAGAAACGCACAGTGTAGTACATAGTCTATGAGTGAGTTGCACTGAAAAACTTAGAATATAAGAAACGCACAGTGTAGTACATAGTATATGAGTGAGTTGCACTGAAAAACTTAGAATTTACTGAAAAACCCACATTACACGAAATGCACAGTGTAGTACATAGTATATGAGTGAGTTGCACTGAAAAACTTAGAATATAAGAAACGCACAGTGTAGTACATAGTATATGAGTGAGTTGCACTGAAAAATTTAGAATATAAGAAACGCACTGTGTAGTACATAGTATATGAGTGAGTTGCACTGAAAAACTTAGAATATAAGAAATGCACAGTGTAGTACATAGTATATGAGTGAGTTGCACTGAAAAACTTAGAATATAAGAAACGCACAGTGTAGTACATAGTATATGAGTGAGTTGCACTGAAAAACTTAGAATATAAGAAACGCACAGTGTAGTACATAGTATATGAGTGAGTTGCACTGAAAAACTTAGAATATAAGAAACGCACAGTGTAGTACATAGTATATGAGTGAGTTGCACTGAAAAACTTAGAATATAAGAAACGCACAGTGTAGTACATAGTATATGAGTGAGTTGCACTGAAAAACTTAGAATATAAGAAACGCACAGTGTAGTACATAGTATATGAGTGAGTTGCACTGAAAAACTTAGAATATAAGAAACGCACAGTGTAGTACATAGTATATGACTGAGTTGCACTGAAAAACTTAGAATATAAGAAACGCACAGTGTAGTACATAGTATATGAGTGAGTTGCACTGAAAAACTTAGAATATAAGAAACACACAGTGTAGTACATAGTATATGAGTGAGTTGCACTGAAAACTTTAGAATATAAGAAAAGCACAGTGTAGTACATAGTATATGAGTGAGTTGCACTGAAAAACTTAGAATTTACTGAAAAACCCGCATTACACGAAATGCACAGTGTAGTACATAGTATATGAGTGAGTTGCACTAAAAAACTTAGAATATAAGAAACGCACAGTGTAGTACATAGTATATGAGTGAGTTGCACTGAAAAACTTAGAATTTAAGAAACGCACAGTGTAGTACATAGTATATGAGTGAGTTGCACTGAAAAACTTAGAATATAAGAAACGCACAGTGTAGTACATAGTATATGAGTGAGTTGCACTGAAAAACTTAGAATATAAGAAACGCACAGTGTAGTACATAGTATATGAGTGAGTTGCACTGAAAAACTTAGAATTTACTGAAAAACCCGCATTACACGAAATGCACAGTGTAGTACATAGTATATGAGTGAGTTGCACTGAAAAACTTAGAATATAAGAAACGCACAGTGTAGTACATAGTATATGAGTGAGTTGCACTGAAAAACTTAGAATATAAGAAACGCACTGTGTAGTACATAGTATATGAGTGAGTTGCACTGAAAAACTTAGAATATAAGAAACGCACAGTGTAGTACATAGTATATGAGTGAGTTGCACTGAAAAACTTAGAATATAAGAAACGCACAGTGTAGTACATAGTATATGAGTGAGTTGCACTGAAAAACTTAGAATATAAGAAACGCACAGTGTAGTACATAGTATATGAGTGAGTTGCACTGAAAAACTTAGAATATAAGAAACGCACAGTGTAGTACATAGTATATGAGTGAGTTGCACTGAAAAACTTAGAATATAAGAAACGCACAGTGTAGTACATAGTATATGAGTGAGTTGCACTGAAAAACTTAGAATATAAGAAACGCACAGTGTAGTACATAGTATATGAGTGAGTTGCACTGAAAAACTTAGAATATAAGAAACGCACAGTGTAGTACATAGTATATGACTAAGTTGCACTGAAAAACTTAGAATATAAGAAACGCACAGTGTAGTACATAGTATATGAGTGAGTTGCACTGAAAAACTTAGAATATAAGAAACACACAGTGTAGTACATAGTATATGAGTGAGTTGCACTGAAAACTTTAGAATATAAGAAACGCACAGTGTAGTACATAGTATATGAGTGAGTTGCACTGAAAAACTTAGAATTTACTGAAAAACCCGCATTACACGAAATGCACAGTGTAGTACATAGTATATGAGTGAGTTGCACTGAAAAAATTAGAATATAAGAAACGCACAGTGTAGTACATAGTATATGAGTGAGTTGCACTGAAAAACTTAGAATATAAGAAACGCACAGTGTAGTACATAGTATATGAGTGAGTTGCACTGAAAAACTTAGAATATAAGAAACGCACAGTGTAGTACATAGTATATGAGTGAGTTGCACTGAAAAACTTAGAATATAAGAAACGCACAGTGTAGTACATAGTATATGAGTGAGTTGCACTGAAAAACTTAGAATATAAGAAACGCACAGTGTAGTACATAGTATATGAGTGAGTTGCACTGAAAAACTTAGAATATAAGAAACACACAGTGTAGTACATAGTATATGAGTGAGTTGCACTGAAAACTTTAGAATATAAGAAACGCACAGTGTAGTACATGGTATATGAGTGAGTTGCACTGAAAAACTTAGAATTTACTGAAAAACCCGCATTACACGAAATGCACAGTGTAGTACATAGTATATGAGTGAGTTGCACTGAAAAACTTAGAATATAAGAAACGCACAGTGTAGTACATAATATATGATTGAGTTGCACTGAAAAACTTAGAATTTAAGAAACGCACAGTGTAGTACATAGTATATGAGTGAGTTGCACTGAAAAACTTAGAATATAAGAAACGCACAGTGTAGTACATAGTATATGAGTGAGTTGCACTGAAAAAGTTAGAATATAAGAAACGCACTGTGTAGTACATAGTATATGAGTGAGTTGCACTGAAAAACTTAGAATATAAGAAACGCACAGTGTAGTACATAGTATATGAGTGAGTTGCACTGAAAAACTAGAATATAAGAAACGCACAGTGTAGAACATAGTATATGAGTGAGTTGCACTGAAAAACTTAGAATATAAGAAACGCACAGTGTAGTACATAGTATATGAGTGAGTTGCACTGAATAACTTAGAATATAAGAAACGCACAGTGTAGTACATAGTATATGAGTGAGTTGCACTGAAAAACTTAGAATATAAGAAACGCACAGTGTAGTACATAGTATATGAGTGAGTTGCACTGAAAAACTTAGAATATAAGAAACGCACAGTGTAGTACATAGTATATGAGTGAGTTGCACTGAAAAACTTAGAATATAAGAAACGCACAGTGTTGTACATAGTATATGACTGAGTTGCACTGAAAAACTTAGAATATAAGAAACGCACAGTGTAGTACATAGTATATGAGTGAGTTGCACTGAAAAACTTAGAATATAAGAAACACACAGTGTAGTACATAGTATATGAGTGAGTTGCACTGAAAACTTTAGAATATAAGAAACGCACAGTGTAGTACATAGTATATGAGTGAGTTGCACTGAAAAACTTAGAATTTACTGAAAAACCCGCATTACACGAAATGCACAGTGTAGTACATAGTATATGAGTGAGTTGCACTGAAAAACTTAGAATATAAGAAACGCACAGTGTAGTACATAGTATATGAGTAAGTTGCACTGAAAAACTTAGAATATAAGAAACGCACAGTGTAGTACATAGTATATGAGTGAGTTGCACTGAAAAACTTAGAATATAAGAAACGCACAGTGTAGTACATAGTATATGAGTGAGTTGCACTGAAAAACTTAGAATATAAGAAACACACAGTGTAGTACATAGTATATGAGTGAGTTGCACTGAAAACTTTAGAATATAAGAAACGCACAGTGTAGTACATAGTATATGAGTGAGTTGCACTGAAAAACTTAGAATTTACTGAAAAACCCGCATTACACGAAATGCACAGTGTAGTACATAGTATATGAGTGAGTTGCACTGAAAAACTTAGAATATAAGAAACGCACAGTGTAGTACATAGTATATGAGTGAGTTGCACTGAAAAACTTAGAATTTAAGAAACGCACAGTGTAGTACATAGTATATGAGTGAGTTGCACTGAAAAACTTAGAATATAAGAATCGCACAGTGTAGTACATAGTATATGAGTGAGTTGCACTGAAAAACTTAGAATATAAGAAACGCACTGTGTAGTACATAGTATATGAGTGAGTTGCACTGAAAAACTTAGAATATAAGAAACGCACAGTGTAGTACATAGTATATGAGTGAGTTGCACTGAAAAACTTAGAATATAAGAAACGCAAAGTGTAGTACATAGTATATGAGTGAGTTGCACTGAAAAACTTAGAATATAAGAAACGCACAGTGTAGTACATAGTATATGAGTGAGTTGCACTGAAAAACTTAGAATATAAGAAACGCACTGTGTAGTACATAGTATATGAGTGAGTTGCACTGAAAAACTTAGAATATAAGAAACGCACAGTGTAGTACATAGTATATGAGTGAGTTGCACTGAAAAACTTAGAATTTAAGAAACGCACAGTGTAGTGCATAGTATATGAGTGAGTTGCACTGAAAAACTTAGAATATAAGAAACGCACAGTGTAGTACATAGTATATGAGTGAGTTGCACTGAAAAACTTAGAATATAAGAAACGCACAGTGTAGTACATAGTATATGAGTGAGTTGCACTGAAAAACTTAGAATTTACTGAAAAACCCGCATAACACGAAATGCACAGTGTAGTACATAGTATATGAGTGAGTTGCACTGAAAAACTTAGAATATATGAAACGCACAGTGTAGTACATAGTATATGAGTGAGTAGCACTGAAAAACTTAGAATTTAAGAAACGCACAGTGTAGTACATAGTATATGAGTGAGTTGCACTGAAAAACTTAGAATATAAGAAAAGCACAGTGTAGTACATAGTATATGAGTGAGTTGCACTGAAAAACTTAGAATATAAGAAACGCACAGTGTAGTACATAGTATATGAGTGAGTTGCACTGAAAAACTTAGAATATAAGAAACACACAGTGTAGTACATAGTATATGAGTGAGTTGCACTGAAAACTTTAGAATATAAGAAACACACAGTGTAGTACATAGTATATGAGTGAGTTGCACTGAAAAACTTAGAATTTACTGAAAAACCCGCATTACACGAAATGCACAGTGTAGTACATAGTATATGAGTGAGTTGCACTGAAAAACTTAGAATATAAGAAACGCACAGTGTAGTACATAGTATATGAGTGAGTTGCACTGAAAAACTTAGAATTTAAGAAACGCACAGTGTAGTACATAGTATATGAGTGAGTTGCACTGAAAAACTTAGAATATAAGAAACACACAGTGTAGTACATAGTATATGAGTGAGTTGCACTGAAAAGCTTAGAATTTACTGAAAAACCCGCATTACACGAAATGCACAGTGTAGTACATAGTATATGAGTGAGTTGCACTGAAAAACTTAGAATATAAGAATCGCACAGTGTAGTACATAGTATATGAGTGAGTTGCACTGAAAAACTTAGAATTTAAGAAACGCACAGTGTAGTACATAGTATATGAGTGAGTTGCACTGAAAAACTTAGAATATAAGAAACGCACAGTGTAGTACATAGTATATGAGTGAGTTGCACTGAAAAACTTAGAATATAAGAAACGCACAGTGTAGTACATAGTATATGAGTGAGTTGCACTGAAAAACTTAGAATATAAGAAACACACAGTGTAGTACATAGTATATGAGTGAGTTGCACTGAAAACTTTAGAATATAAGAAACACACAGTGTAGTACATAGTATATGAGTGAGTTGCACTGAAAAACTTAGAATTTACTGAAAAACCCGCATTACACGAAATGCACAGTGTAGTACATAGTATATGAGTGAGTTGCACTGAAAAACTTAGAATATAAGAAACGCACAGTGTAGTACATAGTATATGAGTGAGTTGCACTGAAAAACTTAGAATTTAAGAAACGCACAGTGTAGTACATAGTATATGAGTGAGTTGCACTGAAAAACTTAGAATATAAGAAACGCACAGTGTAGTACATAGTATATGAGTGAGTTGCACTGAAAAACTTAGAATATAAGAAACGCACAGTGTAGTACATACTATATGAGTGAGTTGCACTGAAAAACTTAGAATTTACTGAAAAACCCGCATTACACGAAATGCACAGTGTAGTACATAGTATATGAGTGAGTTGCACTGAAAAACTTAGAATATAAGAAACGCACAGTGTAGTACATAGTATATGAGTGAGTTGCACTGAAAAACTTAGAATATAAGAAACGCACAGTGTAGTACATAGTATATGAGTGAGTTGCACTGAAAAACTTAGAATATAAGAAACGCACAGTGTAGTACATAGTATATGAGTGAGTTGCACTGAAAAACTTAGAATTTAAGAAACGCACAGTGTAGTACATAGTATATGAGTGAGTTGCACTGAAAAACTTAGAATATAAGAAACGCACAGTGTAGTACATAGTATATGAGTGAGTTGCACTGAAAAACTTAGAATATAAGAAACGCACAGTGTAGTACATAGTATATGAGTGAGTTGCACTGAAAAACTTAGAATATAAGAAACGCACAGTGTAGTACATAGTATATGAGTGAGTTGCACTGAAAAACTTAGAATTTACTGAAAAACCCGCATTACACGAAATGCACAGTGTAGTACATAGTATATGAGTGAGTTGCACTGAAAAACTTAGAATATAAGAAACGCACAGTGTAGTACATAGTATATGAGTGAGTTGCACTGAAAAACTTAGAATATAAGAAACGCACTGTGTAGTACATAGTATATGAGTGAGTTGCACTGAAAAACTTAGAATATAAGAAACGCACAGTGTAGTACATAGTATATGAGTGAGTTGCACTGAAAAACTTAGAATTTAAGAAACGCACAGTGTAGTACATAGTATATGAGTGAGTTGCACTGAAAAACTTAGAATATAAGAAACGCACAGTGTAGTACATAGTATATGAGTGAGTTGCACTGAAAAACTTAGAATATAAGAAACGCACAGTGTAGTACATACTATATGAGTGAGTTGCACTGAAAAACTTAGAATTTACTGAAAAACCCGCATTACACGAAATGCACAGTGTAGTACATAGTATATGAGTGAGTTGCACTGAAAAACTTAGAATATAAGAAACGCACAGTGTAGTACATAGTATATGAGTGAGTTGCACTGAAAAACTTAGAATATAAGAAACGCACTGTGTAGTACATAGTATATGAGTGAGTTGCACTGAAAAACTTAGAATATAAGAAACGCACAGTGTAGTACATAGTATATGAGTGAGTTGCACTGAAAAACTTAGAATTTAAGAAACGCACAGTGTAGTACATAGTATATGAGTGAGTTGCACTGAAAAACTTAGAATATAAGAAACGCACAGTGTAGTACATAGTATATGAGTGAGTTGCACTGAAAAACTTAGAATATAAGAAACGCACAGTGTAGTACATAGTATATGAGTGAGTTGCACTGAAAAACTTAGAATATAAGAAACGCACAGTGTAGTACATAGTATATGAGTGAGTTGCACTGAAAAACTTAGAATTTACTGAAAAACCCGCATTACACGAAATGCACAGTGTAGTACATAGTATATGAGTGAGTTGCACTGAAAAACTTAGAATATAAGAAACGCACAGTGTAGTACATAGTATATGAGTGAGTTGCACTGAAAAACTTAGAATATAAGAAACGCACAGTGTAGTACATAGTATATGAGTGAGTTGCACTGAAAAACTTAGAATATAAGAAACGCACAGTGTAGTACATAGTATATGAGTGAGTTGCACTGAAAAACTTAGAATTTACTGAAAAACCCGCATTACACGAAATGCACAGTGTAGTACATAGTATATGAGTGAGTTGCACTGAAAAACTTAGAATATAAGAAACGCACAGTGTAGTACATAGTATATGAGTGAGTTGCACTGAAAAACTTAGAATATAAGAAACGCACTGTGTAGTACATAGTATATGAGTGAGTTGCACTGAAAAACTTAGAATATAAGAAACGCACAGTGTAGTACATAGTATATGAGTGAGTTGCACTGAAAAACTTAGAATATAAGAAACGCACAGTGTAGTACATAGTATATGAGTGAGTTGCACTGAAAAACTTAGAATATAAGAAACGCACTGTGTAGTACATAGTATATGAGTGAGTTGCACTGAAAAACTTAGAATATAAGAAACGCACAGTGTAGTACATAGTATATGAGTGAGTTGCACTGAAAAACTTAGAATTTAAGAAACGCACAGTGTAGTACATAGTATATGAGTGAGTTGCACTGAAAAACTTAGAATATAAGATACGCACAGTGTAGTACATAGTATATGAGTGAGTTGCACTGAAAAACTTAGAATATAAGAAACGCACAGTGTAGTACATAGTATATGAGTGAGTTGCACTGAAAAACTTAGAATATAAGAAACGCACTTTGTAGTACATAGTATATTAGTAAGTTGCACTGAAAAACTTAGAATTTACTGAAAAACCCGCATTACACGAAATGCACAGTGTAGTACATAGTATATGAGTGAGTTGCACTGAAAAACTTAGAATATAAGAAACGCACAGTGTAGTACATAGTATATGAGTGAGTTGCACTGAAAAAGTTAGAATATAAGAAACGCACTGTGTAGTACATAGTATATGAGTGAGTTGCACTGAAAAACTTAGAATATAAGAAACGCACAGTGTAGTACATAGTATATGAGTGAGTTGCACTGAAAAACTTAGAATATAAGAAACGCACAGTGTAGTACATAGTATATGAGTGAGTTGCACTGAAAAACTTAGAATATAAGAAACGCACAGTGTAGTACATAGTATATGAGTGAGTTGCACTGAAAAACTTAGAATATAAGAAACGCACAGTGTAGTACATAGTATATGAGTGAGTTGCACTGAAAAACTTAGAATATAAGAAACGCACAGTGTAGTACATAGTATATGAGTGAGTTGCACTGAAAAACTTAGAATATAAGAAACGCACAGTGTAGTACATAGTATATGAGTGAGTTGCACTGAAAAACTTAGAATATAAGAAACGCACAGTGTAGTACATAGTATATGAGTGAGTTGCACTGAAAAACTTAGAATTTAAGAAACGCACAGTGTAGTACATAGTATATGAGTGAGTTGCACTGAAAAACTTAGAATATAAGATACGCACAGTGTAGTACATAGTATATGAGTGAGTTGCACTGAAAAACTTAGAATATAAGAAACGCACAGTGTAGTACATAGTATATGAGTGAGTTGCACTGAAAAACTTAGAATATAAGAAACGCACTTTGTAGTACATAGTATATTAGTGAGTTGCACTGAAAAACTTAGAATTTACTGAAAAACCCGCATTACACGAAATGCACAGTGTAGTACATAGTATATGAGTGAGTTGCACTGAAAAACTTAGAATATAAGAAACGCACAGTGTAGTACATAGTATATGAGTGAGTTGCACTGAAAAAGTTAGAATATAAGAAACGCACTGTGTAGTACATAGTATATGAGTGAGTTGCACTGAAAAACTTAGAATATAAGAAACGCACAGTGTAGTACATAGTATATGAGTGAGTTGCACTGAAAAACTTAGAATATAAGAAACGCACAGTGTAGTACATAGTATATGAGTGAGTTGCACTGAAAAACTTAGAATATAAGAAACGCACAGTGTAGTACATAGTATATGAGTGAGTTGCACTGAAAAACTTAGAATATAAGAAACGCACAGTGTAGTACATAGTATATGAGTGAGTTGCACTGAAAAACTTAGAATATAAGAAACGCACAGTGTAGTACATAGTATATGAGTGAGTTGCACTGAAAAACTTAGAATATAAGAAACGCACAGTGTAGTACATAGTATATGAGTGAGTTGCACTGAAAAACTTAGAATATAAGAAACGCACAGTGTAGTACATAGTATATGAGTGAGTTGCACTGAAAAACTTAGAATATAAGAAACGCACAGTGTAGTACATAGTATATGAGTGAGTTGCACTGAAAAACTTAGAATTTAAGAAACGCACAGTGTAGTACATAGTATATGAGTGAGTTGCACTGAAAAACTTAGAATATAAGAAACGCACAGTGTAGTACATAGTATATGAGTGAGTTGCACTGAAAAACTTAGAATATAAGAAACGCACAGTGTAGTACATAGTATATGAGTGAGTTGCACTGAAAAACTTAGAATATAAGAAACGCACAGTGTAGTACATAGTATATGAGTGAGTTGCACTGAAAAGCTTAGAATTTACTGAAAAACCCGCATTACACGAAATGCACAGTGTAGTACATAGTATATGAGTGAGTTGCACTGAAAAACTTAGAATATAAGAATCGCACAGTGTAGTACATAGTATATGAGTGAGTTGCACTGAAAAACTTAGAATTTAAGAAACGCACAGTGTAGTACATAGTATATGAGTGAGTTGCACTGAAAAACTTAGAATATAAGAAACGCACAGTGTAGTACATAGTATATGAGTGAGTTGCACTGAAAAACTTAGAATATAAGAAACGCACAGTGTAGTACATACTATATGAGTGAGTTGCACTGAAAAACTTAGAATTTACTGAAAAACCCGCATTACACGAAATGCACAGTGTAGTACATAGTATATGAGTGAGTTGCACTGAAAAACTTAGAATATAAGAAACGCACAGTGTAGTACATAGTATATGAGTGAGTTGCACTGAAAAACTTAGAATATAAGAAACGCACTGTGTAGTACATAGTATATGAGTGAGTTGCACTGAAAAACTTAGAATATAAGAAACGCACAGTGTAGTACATAGTATATGAGTGAGTTGCACTGAAAAACTTAGAATTTAAGAAACGCACAGTGTAGTACATAGTATATGAGTGAGTTGCACTGAAAAACTTAGAATATAAGAAACGCACAGTGTAGTACATAGTATATGAGTGAGTTGCACTGAAAAACTTAGAATATAAGAAACGCACAGTGTAGTACATAGTATATGAGTGAGTTGCACTGAAAAACTTAGAATATAAGAAACGCACAGTGTAGTACATAGTATATGAGTGAGTTGCACTGAAAAACTTAGAATTTACTGAAAAACCCGCATTACACGAAATGCACAGTGTAGTACATAGTATATGAGTGAGTTGCACTGAAAAACTTAGAATATAAGAAACGCACAGTGTAGTACATAGTATATGAGTGAGTTGCACTGAAAAACTTAGAATATAAGAAACGCACTGTGTAGTACATAGTATATGAGTGAGTTGCACTGAAAAACTTAGAATATAAGAAACGCACAGTGTAGTACATAGTATATGAGTGAGTTGCACTGAAAAACTTAGAATATAAGAAACGCACAGTGTAGTACATAGTATATGAGTGAGTTGCACTGAAAAACTTAGAATATAAGAAACGCACTGTGTAGTACATAGTATATGAGTGAGTTGCACTGAAAAACTTAGAATATAAGAAACGCACAGTGTAGTACATAGTATATGAGTGAGTTGCACTGAAAAACTTAGAATTTAAGAAACGCACAGTGTAGTACATAGTATATGAGTGAGTTGCACTGAAAAACTTAGAATATAAGATACGCACAGTGTAGTACATAGTATATGAGTGAGTTGCACTGAAAAACTTAGAATATAAGAAACGCACAGTGTAGTACATAGTATATGAGTGAGTTGCACTGAAAAACTTAGAATATAAGAAACGCACTTTGTAGTACATAGTATATTAGTGAGTTGCACTGAAAAACTTAGAATTTACTGAAAAACCCGCATTACACGAAATGCACAGTGTAGTACATAGTATATGAGTGAGTTGCACTGAAAAACTTAGAATATAAGAAACGCACAGTGTAGTACATAGTATATGAGTGAGTTGCACTGAAAAAGTTAGAATATAAGAAACGCACTGTGTAGTACATAGTATATGAGTGAGTTGCACTGAAAAACTTAGAATATAAGAAACGCACAGTGTAGTACATAGTATATGAGTGAGTTGCACTGAAAAACTTAGAATATAAGAAACGCACAGTGTAGTACATAGTATATGAGTGAGTTGCACTGAAAAACTTAGAATATAAGAAACGCACAGTGTAGTACATAGTATATGAGTGAGTTGCACTGAAAAACTTAGAATATAAGAAACGCACAGTGTAGTACATAGTATATGAGTGAGTTGCACTGAAAAACTTAGAATATAAGAAACGCACAGTGTAGTACATAGTATATGAGTGAGTTGCACTGAAAAACTTAGAATATAAGAAACGCACAGTGTAGTACATAGTATATGAGTGAGTTGCACTGAAAAACTTAGAATATAAGAAACGCACAGTGTAGTACATAGTATATGAGTGAGTTGCACTGAAAAACTTAGAATATAAGAAACGCACAGTGTAGTACATAGTATATGAGTGAGTTGCACTGAAAAACTTAGAATTTAAGAAACGCACAGTGTAGTACATAGTATATGAGTGAGTTGCACTGAAAAACTTAGAATATAAGAAACGCACAGTGTAGTACATAGTATATGAGTGAGTTGCACTGAAAAACTTAGAATATAAGAAACGCACAGTGTAGTACATAGTATATGAGTGAGTTGCACTGAAAAACTTAGAATATAAGAAACGCACAGTGTAGTACATAGTATATGAGTGAGTTGCACTGAAAAACTTAGAATTTACTGAAAAACCCGCATTACACGAAATGCACAGTGTAGTACATAGTATATGAGTGAGTTGCACTGAAAAACTTAGAATATAAGAAACGCACAGTGTAGTACATAGTATATGAGTGAGTTGCACTGAAAAACTTAGAATATAAGAAACGCACTGTGTAGTACATAGTATATGAGTGAGTTGCACTGAAAAACTTAGAATATAAGAAACGCACAGTGTAGTACATAGTATATGAGTGAGTTGCACTGAAAAACTTAGAATATAAGAAACGCACAGTGTAGTACATAGTATATGAGTGAGTTGCACTGAAAAACTTAGAATATAAGAAACGCACAGTGTAGTACATAGTATATGAGTGAGTTGCACTGAAAAACTTAGAATATAAGAAACGCACAGTGTAGTACATAGTATATGAGTGAGTTGCACTGAAAAACTTAGAATATAAGAAACGCACAGTGTAGTACATAGTATATGAGTGAGTTGCACTGAAAAACTTAGAATATAAGAAACGCACAGTGTAGTACATAGTATATGAGTGAGTTGCACTGAAAAACTTAGAATATAAGAAACGCACAGTGTAGTACATAGTATATGAGTGAGTTGCACTGAAAAACTTAGAATATAAGAAACGCACAGTGTAGTCCATAGTATATGACTGAGTTGCACTGAAAAACTTAGAATATAAGAAACGCACAGTGTAGTACATAGTATATGAGTGAGTTGCACTGAAAAACTTAGAATATAAGAAACAAACAGTGTAGTACATAGTATATGAGTGAGTTGCACTGAAAACTTTAGAATATAAGAAACGCACAGTGTAGTACATAGTATATGAGTGAGTTGCACTGAAAAACTTAGAATTTACTGAAAAACCCGCATTACACGAAATGCACAGTGTAGTACATAGTATATGAGTGAGTTGCACTGAAAAAATTAGAATATAAGAAACGCACAGTGTAGTACATAGTATATGAGTAAGTTGCACTGAAAAACTTAGAATATAAGAAACGCACAGTGTAGTACATAGTATATGAGTGAGTTGCACTGAAAAACTTAGAATATACGAAACGCACAGTGTAGTACATAGTATATGAGTGAGTTGCACTGAAAAACTTAGAATATAAGAAACGCACAGTGTAGTACATAGTATATGAGTGAGTTGCACTGAAAAACTTAGAATATAAGAAACGCACAGTGTAGTACATAGTATATGAGTGAGTTGCACTGAAAAATTTAGAATTTACTGAAATACCCGCATTACACGAAATGCACAGTGTAGTACATAGTATATGAGTGAGTTGCACTGAAAAAATTAGAATATAAGAAACGCACAGTGTAGTATGTAGTATATGAGTGAGTTGCACTGAAAAATTTAGAATATAAGAAACGCACAGTGTAGTACATAGTATATGAGTGAGTTGCACTGAAAAACTTAGAATATAAGAAACGCCCAGTGTAGTACATAGTATATGAGTGAGTTGCACTGAAAAACTTAGAATATAAGAAACGCACAGTGTAGTACATACTATATGAGTGAGTTGCACTGAAAAACTTAGAATATAAGAAACGCACAGTGTAGTACATAGTATATGAGTGAGTTGCACTGAACAACTAAGAATTTACTGAAAAACCCGCATTACACGAAATGCACAGTGTAGTACATAGTATATGAGTGAGTTGCACTGAAAAACTTAGAATATAAGAAACGCACAGTGTAGTACATAGTATATGAGTGAGTTGCACTGAAAAACTTAGAATATAAGAAACGCACAGTGTAGTACATAGTATATGAGTGAGTTGCACTGAAAAACTTAGAATTTACTGAAAAACCCGCATTACACGAAATGCACAGTGTAGTACATAGTATATGAGTGAGTTGCACTGAAAAACTTAGAATATAAGAAACGCACAGTGTAGTACATAGTATATGAGTGAGTTGCACTGAAAAACTTAGAATATAAGAAACGCACTGTGTAGTACATAGTATATGAGTGAGTTGCACTGAAAAACTTAGAATATAAGAAACGCACAGTGTAGTACATAGTATATGAGTGAGTTGCACTGAAAAACTTAGAATATAAGAAACGCACAGTGTAGTACATAGTATATGAGTGAGTTGCACTGAAAAACTTAGAATATAAGAAACGCACTGTGTAGTACATAGTATATGAGTGAGTTGCACTGAAAAACTTAGAATATAAGAAACGCACAGTGTAGTACATAGTATATGAGTGAGTTGCACTGAAAAACTTAGAATTTAAGAAACGCACAGTGTAGTACATAGTATATGAGTGAGTTGCACTGAAAAACTTAGAATATAAGATACGCACAGTGTAGTACATAGTATATGAGTGAGTTGCACTGAAAAACTTAGAATATAAGAAACGCACAGTGTAGTACATAGTATATGAGTGAGTTGCACTGAAAAACTTAGAATATAAGAAACGCACTTTGTAGTACATAGTATATTAGTGAGTTGCACTGAAAAACTTAGAATTTACTGAAAAACCCGCATTACACGAAATGCACAGTGTAGTACATAGTATATGAGTGAGTTGCACTGAAAAACTTAGAATATAAGAAACGCACAGTGTAGTACATAGTATATGAGTGAGTTGCACTGAAAAAGTTAGAATATAAGAAACGCACTGTGTAGTACATAGTATATGAGTGAGTTGCACTGAAAAACTTAGAATATAAGAAACGCACAGTGTAGTACATAGTATATGAGTGAGTTGCACTGAAAAACTTAGAATATAAGAAACGCACAGTGTAGTACATAGTATATGAGTGAGTTGCACTGAAAAACTTAGAATATAAGAAACGCACAGTGTAGTACATAGTATATGAGTGAGTTGCACTGAAAAACTTAGAATATAAGAAACGCACAGTGTAGTACATAGTATATGAGTGAGTTGCACTGAAAAACTTAGAATATAAGAAACGCACAGTGTAGTACATAGTATATGAGTGAGTTGCACTGAAAAACTTAGAATATAAGAAACGCACAGTGTAGTACATAGTATATGAGTGAGTTGCACTGAAAAACTTAGAATATAAGAAACGCACAGTGTAGTACATAGTATATGAGTGAGTTGCACTGAAAAACTTAGAATATAAGAAACGCACAGTGTAGTACATAGTATATGAGTGAGTTGCACTGAAAAACTTAGAATTTAAGAAACGCACAGTGTAGTACATAGTATATGAGTGAGTTGCACTGAAAAACTTAGAATATAAGAAACGCACAGTGTAGTACATAGTATATGAGTGAGTTGCACTGAAAAACTTAGAATATAAGAAACGCACAGTGTAGTACATAGTATATGAGTGAGTTGCACTGAAAAACTTAGAATATAAGAAACGCACAGTGTAGTACATAGTATATGAGTGAGTTGCACTGAAAAACTTAGAATTTACTGAAAAACCCGCATTACACGAAATGCACAGTGTAGTACATAGTATATGAGTGAGTTGCACTGAAAAACTTAGAATATAAGAAACGCACAGTGTAGTACATAGTATATGAGTGAGTTGCACTGAAAAACTTAGAATATAAGAAACGCACAGTGTAGTACATAGTATATGAGTGAGTTGCACTGAAAAACTTAGAATATAAGAAACGCACAGTGTAGTACATAGTATATGAGTGAGTTGCACTGAAAAACTTAGAATATAAGAAACGCACAGTGTAGTCCATAGTATATGACTGAGTTGCACTGAAAAACTTAGAATATAAGAAACGCACAGTGTAGTACATAGTATATGAGTGAGTTGCACTGAAAAACTTAGAATATAAGAAACAAACAGTGTAGTACATAGTATATGAGTGAGTTGCACTGAAAACTTTAGAATATAAGAAACGCACAGTGTAGTACATAGTATATGAGTGAGTTGCACTGAAAAACTTAGAATTTACTGAAAAACCCGCATTACACGAAATGCACAGTGTAGTACATAGTATATGAGTGAGTTGCACTGAAAAAATTAGAATATAAGAAACGCACAGTGTAGTACATAGTATATGAGTAAGTTGCACTGAAAAACTTAGAATATAAGAAACGCACAGTGTAGTACATAGTATATGAGTGAGTTGCACTGAAAAACTTAGAATATACGAAACGCACAGTGTAGTACATAGTATATGAGTGAGTTGCACTGAAAAACTTAGAATATAAGAAACGCACAGTGTAGTACATAGTATATGAGTGAGTTGCACTGAAAAACTTAGAATATAAGAAACGCACAGTGTAGTACATAGTATATGAGTGAGTTGCACTGAAAAATTTAGAATTTACTGAAATACCCGCATTACACGAAATGCACAGTGTAGTACATAGTATATGAGTGAGTTGCACTGAAAAAATTAGAATATAAGAAACGCACAGTGTAGTATGTAGTATATGAGTGAGTTGCACTGAAAAATTTAGAATATAAGAAACGCACAGTGTAGTACATAGTATATGAGTGAGTTGCACTGAAAAACTTAGAATATAAGAAACGCCCAGTGTAGTACATAGTATATGAGTGAGTTGCACTGAAAAACTTAGAATATAAGAAACGCACAGTGTAGTACATACTATATGAGTGAGTTGCACTGAAAAACTTAGAATATAAGAAACGCACAGTGTAGTACATAGTATATGAGTGAGTTGCACTGAACAACTAAGAATTTACTGAAAAACCCGCATTACACGAAATGCACAGTGTAGTACATAGTATATGAGTGAGTTGCACTGAAAAACTTAGAATATAAGAAACGCACAGTGTAGTACATAGTATATGAGTGAGTTGCACTGAAAAACTTAGAATTTACTGAAAAACCCGCATTACACGAAATGCACAGTGTAGTACATTGTATATGAGTGAGTTGCACTGAAAAACTTAGAATTTACTGAAAAACCCGCATTAGACGAAATGTACAGTGTAGTACATTGTATATGAGTGAGTTGCACTGAAAAACTTAGAATATAAGAAACGCACAGTGTAGTACATAGTATATGAGTGAGCTGCACTGAAAAACTTAGAAAATAAGAAACGCACAGTGTAGTACATAGTATATGAGTGAGTTGCACTGAAAAACTTAGAATATAAGAAACGCACAGTGTAGTACATAGTATATGAGTGAGTTGCACTGAAAAACTTAGAATATAAGAAACGCACAGTGTAGTACATAGTATATGAGTGAGTTGCACTGAAAAACTTAGAATATAAGAAACGTACAGTGTAGTACATAGTATATGAGTGAGTTGCACTGAAAAACTTAGAATATAAGAAACGCACAGTGTAGTACATAGTATATGAGTGAGTTGCACTGAAAAACTTAGAATATAAGAAACGCACAGTGTAGTACATAGCATATGAGTGAGTTGCACTGAAAAACTTAGAATTTATTGAAAAAACCGCATTACACGAAATGCACAGTGTAGTACATAGTATATGAGTGAGTTGCACTGAAAAACTTAGAATATAAGATACGCACAGTGTAGTACATAGTATATGAGTGAGTTGCACTGAAAAACTTAGAATATAAGAAACGCACAGTGTAGTACATAGTATATGAGTGAGTTGCACTGAAAAACTTAGAATATAAGAAACGCACAGTGTAGTACATAGTATATGAGTGAGTTGCACTGAAAAACTTAGAATATAAGAAACGCACAGTGTAGTACATAGTATATGAGTGAGTTGCACTGAAAAACTAAGAATTTACTGAAATACCCGCATTGCCCGAAATGCACAGTGTAGTACATAGTATATGAGTGAGTTGCACTGAAAAAATTAGAATATAAGAAACGCACAGTGTAGTACATAGTATATGAGTGAGTTGCACTGAAAAATTTAGAATATAAGAAACGCACAGTGTAGTACATAGTATATGAGTGATTTGCACTGAAAAACTTAGAATATAAGAAACGCACAGTGTAGTACATAGTATATGAGTGAGTTGCACTGAAAAACTTAGAATATAAGAAACGCACAGTGTAGTACATAGTATATGAGTGAGTTGCACTGAAAAACTTAGAATATAAGAAACGCACAGTGTAGTACATAGTATATGAGTGAGTTGCACTGAAAAACTTAGAATATAAGAAACGCACAGTGTAGTACATAGTATATGAGTGAGTTGCACTGAAAAACTAAGAATTTACTGAAAAACCCGCATTACACGAAATGCACAGTGTAGTACATAGTATATGAGTGAGTTGCACTGAAAAACTTAGAATATAAGAAACGCACAGTGTAGTACATAATATATGAGTGAGTTGCACTGAAAAACTTAGAATTTACTGAAAAACCCGCATTACACGAAATGCACAGTGTAGTACATTGTATATGAGTGAGTTGCACTGAAAAACTTAGAATTTACTGAAAAACCCGCATTAGACGAAATGTACAGTGTAGTACATTGTATATGAGTGAGTTGCACTGAAAAACTTAGAATATAAGAAACGCACAGTGTAGTACATAGTATATGAGTGAGCTGCACTGAAAAACTTAGAAAATAAGAAACGCACAGTGTAGTACATAGTATATGAGTGAGTTGCACTGAAAAACTTAGAATATAAGAAACGCACAGTGTAGTACATAGTATATGAGTGAGTTGCACTGAAAAACTTAGAATATAAGAAACGCACAGTGTAGTACATAGTATATGAGTGAGTTGCACTGAAAAACTTAGAATATAAGAAACGTACAGTGTAGTACATAGTATATGAGTGAGTTGCACTGAAAAACTTAGAATATAAGAAACGCACAGTGTAGTACATAGTATATGAGTGAGTTGCACTGAAAAACTTAGAATATAAGAAACACACAGTGTAGTACATAGCATATGAGTGAGTTGCACTGAAAAACTTAGAATTTATTGAAAAAACCGCATTACACGAAATGCACAGTGTAGTACATAGTATATGAGTGAGTTGCACTGAAAAACTTAGAATATAAGATACGCACAGTGTAGTACATAGTATATGAGTGAGTTGCACTGAAAAACTTAGAATATAAGAAACGCACAGTGTAGTACATAGTATATGAGTGAGTTGCACTGAAAAACTTAGAATTTACTGAAAAACCCGCATTACATGAAATGCACAGTGTAGTACATAGTATATGAGTGAGTTGCACTGAAAAACTTAGAATATAAAAACGCACAGTGTAGTACATAGTATATGAGTGATTGCACTGAAAAACTTAGAATATAAGAAACGCAAAGTGTAGTACATAGTATATGAGTGAGTTGCACTGAGAAACTTAGAATATAAGAAACGCACAGTGTAGTACATAGTATATGAGTGAGTTTCACTGAAAAACTTAGAATTTACTGAATAACCCGCATTACACGAAATGCACAGTGTAGTACATAATATATGATTGAGTTGCACAGAAAAACTTAGAATATAAGAAACGCACAGTGTAGTACATAGTATATGAGTGAGTTGCACTGAAAAACTTAGAATATAAGAAACGAACAGTGTAGTACATAGTATATGAGTGAGGTGCACTGAAAATATTAGAATATAAGAAACGCACAGTGTAGTACAAAGTATATGAGTGAGTTGCACTGAAAAACTTAGAATTTACTGAAAAACCCGCATTACACGAAATGCACAGTGTAGTACATAGTATATGAGTGAGTTGCACTGAAAAACTTAGAATATAAGAAACGCACAGTGTAGTACATAGTATATGAGTGAGTTGCACTGAAAAACTTAGAATATAAGAAACGCACAGTGTAGTACATAGTATATGAGTGAGTTGCACTGAAAAACTTAGAATATAAGAAACGCACAGTGTAGTACATTGGATATGAGTGAGTTGCACTGAAAAACTTAGAAAATAAGAAACGCACAGTGTAGTACATAGTATATGAGTGAGTTGCACTGAAAAACTTAGAATATAAGAAACGCACAGTGTATTACATAGTATATGAGTGAGTTGCACTGAAAAACTTAGAAAATAAGAAACGCACAGTGTAGTACATAGTATATGAGTGAGTTGCACTGAAAAACTTAGAATATAAGAAACGCACAGTGTAGTACATAGTATATGAGTGAGTTGCACTGAAAACTTAGAATATAAGAAACGCACAGTGTAGTACATAGTATATGAGTGAGTTGCACTGAAAAACTTAGAATATAAGAAACGCACAGTGTAGTACATAGTATATGAGTGAGTTGCACTGAAAAACTAAGAATTTACTGAAAAACCCGCATTGCACGAAATGCACAGTGTAGTACATAGTATATGAGTGAGTTGCACTGAAAAACTTAGAATATAAGAAACGCACAGTGTAGTACATAGTATATGAGTGAGTTGCACTGAAAAACTTAGAATTTACTGAAAAACCCGCATTACATGAAATGCACAGTGTAGTACATATTATATGAGTGAGTTGCACTGAAAAACTTAGAATATAAGAAACGCACAGTGTAGTACATAGTATATGAGTGATTGCACTGAAAAACTTAGAATATAAGAAACGCAAAATGTAGTACATAGTATATGAGTGAGTTGCACTGAAAAACTTAGAATATAAGAAACGCACAGTGTAGTACATAGTATATGAGTGAGTTTCACTGAAAAACTTAGAATTTACTGAATAACCCGCATTACACGAAATGCACAGTGTAGAACATAGTATATGAGTGAGTTGCACAGAAAAACTTAGAATATAAGAAACGCACAGTGTAGTACATAGTATATGAGTGAGTTGCACTGAAAAACTTAGAATATAAGAAACGAACAGTGTAGTACATAGTATATGAGTGAGTTGCACTGAAAATATTAGAATATAAGAAACGCACAGTGTAGTACAAAGTATATGAGTGAGTTGCACTGAAAAACTTAGAATTTACTGAAAAACCCGCATTACACGAAATGCACAGTGTAGTACATAGTATATGAGTGAGTTGCACTGAAAAACTTAGAATATAAGAAACGCACAGTGTAGTACATAGTATATGAGTGAGTTGCACTGAAAAACTTAGAATATAAGAAACGCACAGTGTAGTACATGGTATATGAGTGAGTTGCACTGAAAAACTTAGAATATAAGAAACGCACAGTGTAGTACATAGTATATGAGTGAGTTGCACTGAAAAACTTAGAATGTAAGAAACGCACAGTGTAGTACATAGTATATGAGTGAGTTGCACTGAAAAACTTAGAATATAAGAAACGCACAGTGTAGTACATAGTATATGAGTGAGTTGCACTGAAAAACTTAGAATTTACTGAAAAACCCGCATTACACGAAATGCACAGTGTAGTACATAGTATATGAGTGAGTTGCACTGAAAAACTTAGAATATAAGAAACGCACAGTGTAGTACATAGTATACGAGTGAGTTGCACTGAAAAACTTAGAATATAAGAAACGCACAGTGTAGGACATAGTATATGAGTGAGTTGCACTGAATAACTTAGAAAATAAGAAACGCACAGTGTAGTACATCATATATGAGTGAGTTGCACTGAAAAACTTAGAATAAAGAAACGCACAGTGTAGTACATAGTATATGAGTGAGTTGCACTGAAAAACTTAGAAATAAGAAACGCACAGTGTAGTACATAGTATATGAGTGAGTTGCACTGAAAAACTTAGAATATAAGAAACGCACAGTGTAGTACATAGTATATGAGTGAGTTGCACTGAAAAACTTAGAATATAAGAAACGCACAGTGTAGTACATAGTATATGAGTGAGTTTCACTGAAAAACTTAGAATTTACTGAAATACCCGCATTACACGAAATGCACAGTGTAGTACATAGTATTTGAGTGAGTTGCACTGAAAAACTTAGAATATAAGAAACGCACAGTGTAGTACATATTATATGAGTGAGTTGCACTGAAAAACTTAGAATATAAGAAACGCACAGTGTAGTACATAGTATATGAGTGAGTTGCACTGAAAAACTTAGAATATAAGAAATGCACAGTGTAGTACATAGTATATGAGTGAGTTGCACTGAAAAACTTAGAATATAAGAAACGCACAGTGTAGTACATACTATATGAGTGAGTTGCACTCAAAAACTTAGAATATAAGAAACGCACAGTGTAGTACATAGTATATGAGTGAGTTGCACTGAAAAACTTAGAATATAAGAAACGCACAGTGTAGTACATAGTATATGAGTGAGTTGCACTGAAAAACTTAGAATATAAGAAACGCACAGTGTAGTACATAGTATATGAGTGAGTTGCATTGAAAAACTTAGAATTTACTGAAAAACCCGCATTAGACGAAATGCACAGTGTAGTACATAGTATATGAGTGAGTTGCACTGAAAAACTTAGAATTTACTGAAAAACCCGCATTAGACGAAATGCACAGTGTAGTACATTGTATATGAGTGAGTTGCACTGAAAAACTTAGAATTTACTGAAAAACCCGCATTAGACGAAATGCATAGTGTAGTACATTGTATATGAGTGAGTTGCACTGAAAAACTTAGAATTTACTGAAAAACCCGCATTAGACGAAATGCACAGTGTAGTACATTGTATATGAGTGAGTTGCACTGAAAAACTTAGAATTTACTGAAAAACCCGCATTAGACGAAATGCACAGTGTAGTACATTGTATATGAGTGAGTTGCACTGAAAAACTTAGAATTTACTGAAAAACCCGCATTAGACGAAATGCACAGTGTAGTACATTGTATATGAGTCAGTTGCACTGAAAAACTTAGAATTTACTGAAAAACCCGCATTAGACGAAATGCACAGTGTAGTACATTGGATATGAGTGAGTTGCACTGAAAAACTTAGAATTTACTAAAAACCCGCATTAGACGAAATGCACAGTGTAGTACATTGGATATGAGTGAGTTGCACTGAAAAACTTAGAATATAAGAAACGCACAGTATAGTACATAGTATATGAGTGAGTTGCACTGAAAAACTTAGAAAATAAGAAACCCACAGTGTAGTACATAGTATATGAGTGAGTTGCACTGAAAAACTTAGAAAATAAGAAACGCACAGTGTAGTACATAGTATATGAGTGAGTTGCACTGAAAAACTTAGAATATAAGAAACGCACAGTGTAGTACATAGTATATGAGTGAGTTGCACTGAAAAACTTAGAATATAAGAAACGCACAGTGTAGTACATAGTATATGAGTGAGTTGCACTGAAAAACTTAGAATATAAGAAACGCACAGTGTAGTACATAGTATATGAGTGAGTTGCACTGAAAAACTAAGAATTTACTGAAAAACCCGCATTGCACGAAATGCACAGTGTAGTACATAGTATATGAGTGAGTTGCTCTGAAAAACTTAGAATATAAGAAACGCACAGTGTAGTACATAGTATATGAGTGAGTTGCACTGAAAAACTTAGAATTCACTGAAAAACCCGCATTACATGAAATGCACAGTGTAGTACATAGTATATGAGTGAGTTGCACTGAAAACTTAGAATATAAGAAACGCACAGTGTAGTACATAGTATATGAGTGAGTTGCACTGAAAAACTTAGAATATAAGAAACGCACAGTGTAGTACATAGTATATGAGTGAGTTGCACTGAAAAACTAAGAATTTACTGAAAAACCCGCATTGCACGAAATGCACAGTGTAGTACATAGTATATGAGTGAGTTGCACTGAAAAACTTAGAATTTACTGAAAAACCCGCATTACATGAAATGCACAGTGTAGTACATAGTATATGAGTGAGTTGCACTGAAAAACTTAGAATATAAGAAACTACAGTGTAGTACATAGTATATGAGTGATTGCACTAAAAAACTTAGAATATAAGAAACGCAAAATGTAGTACATAGTATATGAGTGAGTTGCACTGAAAAACTTAGAATATAAGAAACGCACAGTGTAGTACATAGTATATGAGTGAGCTTCACTGAAAAACTTAGAATTTACTGAATAACCCGCATTACACGAAATGCACAGTGTAGTACATAGTATATGAGTGAGTTGCACAGAAAAACTTAGAATATAAGAAACGCACAGTGTAGTACATAGTATATGAGTGAGTTGCACTGAAAAACTTAGAATATAAGAAACGAACAGTGTAGTACATAGTATATGAGTGAGTTGCACTGAAAATATTAGAATATAAGAAACGCACAGTGTAGTACAAAGTATATGAGTGAGTTGCACTGAAAAACTTAGAATTTACTGAAAAACCCGCATTACACGAAATGCACAGTTTAGTACATAGTATATGAATGAGTTGCACTGAAAAACTTAGAATATAAGAAACGCACAGTGTAGTACATAGTATATGAGTGAGTTGCACTGATAAACTTAGAATATAAGAAACGCACAGTGTAGTACATGGTATATGAGTGAGTTGCATTGAAAAAATTAGAATATAAGAAACGCACAGTGTAGTACATAGTATATGAGTGAGTTGCACTGAAAAACTTAGAATGTAAGAAACGCACAGTGTAGTACATAGTATATGAGTGAGTTGCACTGAAAAACTTAGAATATAAGAAACGCACAGGGTAGTACATAGTATATGAGTGAGTTGCACTGAAAAACATAGAATATAAGAAACGCACAGTGTAGTACATAGTATATGAGTGAGTTGCACTGAAAAACTTAGAATTTACTGAAAAACCTGCATTACACGAAATGCACAGTGTAGTACATAGTATATGAGTGAGTTGCACTGTAAAACTTAGAATATAAGAAACGCACAGTGTAGTACATAGTATATGAGTGAGTTGCACTGAAAAACTTAGAATATAAGAAACGCACAGTGTAGTACATAGTATATGAGTGAGTTGCACTGAAAAACTTAGAAAATAAGAAACACACAATGTAGTACATCATATATGAGTGAGTTGCACTGAAAAACTTAGAATATAAGAAACGCACAGTGTAGTACATAGTATATGAGTGAGTTGCACTGAAAAACTTAGAAAATAAGAAACGCACAGTGTAGTACATAGTATATGAGTGAGTTGCACTGAAAAACTTAGAATATAAGAAACGCACAGTGTAGTACATAGTATATGAGTGAGTTGCACTGAAAAACTTAGAATATAAGAAACGCACAGTGTAGTACATAGTATATGAGTGAGTTGCACTGAAAAACTTAGAATTTACTGAAATACCCGCATTACACGAAATGCACAGTGTAGTACATAGTATTTGAGTGAGTTGCACTGAAAAACTTAGAATATAAGAAACGCACAGTGTAGTACATATTATATGAGTGAGTTGCACTGAAAAACTTAGAATATAAGAAACGCACAGTGTAGTACATAGTATATGAGTTAGTTGCACTGAAAAACTTAGAATATAAGAAATGCACAGTGTAGTTCATAGTATATGAGTGAGTTGCACTGAAAAACTTAGAATATAAGAAACGCACAGTGTAGTACATACTATATGAGTGAGTTGCACTCAAAAAACTTAGAATATAAGAAACGCACAGTGTAGTACATAGTATATGAGTGAGTTGCACTGAAAAACTTAGAATATAAGAAACGCACAGTGTAGTACATAGTATATGAGTGAGTTGCACTGAAAAACTTAGAATATAAGAAACGCACAGTGTAGTACATAGTATATGAGTGAGTTGCATTGAAAAACTTAGAATTTACTGAAAAACCCGCATTAGACGAAATGCACAGTGTAGTACATTGTATATGAGTGAGTTGCACTGAAAAACTTAGAATTTACTGAAAAACCCGCATTAGACGAAATGCACAGTGTAGTACATTGGATATGAGTGAGTTGCACTGAAAAACTTAGAATATAAGAAACGCACAGGGTAGTACATAGTATATGAGTGAGTTGCACTGAAAAACATAGAATATAAGAAACGCACAGTGTAGTACATAGTATATGAGTGAGTTGCACTGAAAAACTTAGAATTTACTGAAAAACCTGCATTACACGAAATGCACAGTGTAGTACATAGTGTATGAGTGAGTTGCACTGTAAAACTTAGAATATAAGAAACGCACAGTGTAGTACATAGTATATGAGTGAGTTGCACTGAAAAACTTAGAATATAAGAAACGCACAGTGTAGTACATAGTATATGAGTGAGTTGCACTGAAAAACTTAGAAAATAAGAAACACACAATGTAGTACATCATATATAAGTGAGTTGCACTGAAAAACTTAGAATATAAGAAACGCACAGTGTAGTACATAGTATATGAGTGAGTTGCACTGAAAAACTTAGAAAATAAGAAACGCACAGTGTAGTACATAGTATATGAGTGAGTGGCACTGAAAAACTTAGAATATAAGAAACGCACAGTGTAGTACATAGTATATGAGTGAGTTGCACTGAAAAACTTAGAATATAAGAAACGCACAGTGTAGTACATAGTATATGAGTGAGTTGCACTGAAAAACTTAGAATTTACTGAAATACCCGCATTACACGAAATGCACAGTGTAGTACATAGTATTTGAGTGAGTTGCACTGAAAAACTTAGAATATAAGAAACGCACAGTGTAGTACATATTATATGAGTGAGTTGCACTGAAAAACTTAGAATATAAGAAACGCACAGTGTAGTACATAGTATATGAGTGAGTTGCACTGAAAAACTTAGAATATAAGAAATGCACAGTGTAGTACATAGTATATGAGTGAGTTGCACTGAAAAACTTAGAATATAAGAAACGCACAGTGTAGTACATACTATATGAGTGAGTTGCACTCAAAAAACTTAGAATATAAGAAACGCACAGTGTAGTACATAGTATATGAGTGAGTTGCACTGAAAAACTTAGAATATAAGAAACGCACAGTGTAGTACATAGTATATGAGTGAGTTGCACTGAAAAACTTAGAATATAAGAAACGCACAGTGTAGTACATTGTATATGAGTGAGTTGCATTGAAAAACTTAGAATTTACTGAAAAACCCGCATTAGACGAAATGCACAGTGTAGTACATTGTATATGAGTGAGTTGCACTGAAAAACTTAGAATTTACTGAAAAACCCGCATTAGACGAAATGCACAGTGTAGTACATTGGATATGAGTGAGTTGCACTGAAAAACTTAGAATTTACTGAAAAACCCGCATTCGACGAAATGCACAGTGTAGTACATTGTATATGAGTGAGTTGCACTGAAAAACTTAGAATTTACTGAAAAACCCGCATTAGACGAAATGCACAGTGTAGTACATTGTATATGAGTGAGTTGCATTGAAAAACTTAGAATTTACTGAAAAACCCGCATTAGACGAAATGCATAGTGTAGTACATTGTATATGAGTGAGTTGCACTGAAAAACTTAGAATTTACTGAAAAACCCGCATTAGACGAAATGCACAGTGTAGTACATTGTATATGAGTGAGTTGCACTGAAAAACTTAGAATTTACTGAAAAACCCGCATTAGACGAAATGCACAGTGTAGTACATTGTATATGAGTGAGTTGCACTGAAAAACTTAGAATTTACTGAAAAACCCGCATTAGACGAAATGCAGTGTAGTACATTGTATATGAGTGAGTTGCACTGAAAAACTTAGAATTTACTGAAAAACCCGCATTAGACGAAATGCACAGTGTAGTACATTGTATATGAGTGAGTTGCACTGAAAAACTTTGAATTTACTGAAAAACCCGCATTAGACGAAATGCACAGTGTAGTACATTGTATATGAGTGAGTTGCACTGAAAAACTTAGAATTTACTGAAAAAACCGCATTAGACGAAATGCACAGTGTAGTACATTGGATATGAGTGAGTTGCACTGAAAAACTTAGAATATAAGAAGCGCACAGTGTAGTACATAGTATATGAGTGAGTTGCACTGAAAAACTTAGAAAATAAGAAACGCACAGTGTAGTACATAGTATATGAGTGAGTTGCACTGAAAAACTTAGAATATAAGAAACGCACAGTGTAGTACATAGAATATGAGTGAGTTGCACTGAAAAACTTAGAAAATAAGATACGCACAGTGTAGTACATAGTATATGAGTGAGTTGCACTGAAAAACTTAGAATATAAGAAACGCACAGTGTAGTACATAGTATATGAGTGAGTTGCACTGAAAAACTAAGAATTTACTGAAAAACCCGCATTGCACGAAATGCACAGTGTAGTACATAGTATATGAGTGAGTTGCACTGAAAAACTTAGAATATAAGAAACGCACAGTGTAGTACATAGTATATGAGTGAGTTGCACTGAAAATATTAGAATATAAGAAACGCACAGTGTAGTACAAAGTATATGAGTGAGTTGCACTGAAAAACTTAGAATTTACTGAAAAACCCGCATTACACGAAATGCACAGTTTAGTACATAGTATATGAGTGAGTTGCACTGAAAAACTTAGAATATAAGAAACGCACAGTGTAGTACATAGTATATGAGTGAGTTGCACTGAAAAACTTAGAATATAAGAAACGCACAGTGTACTACATGGTATATGAGTGAGTTGCACTGAAAAACGTAGAATATAAGAAACGCACAGTGTAGTACATAGTATATGAGTGAGTTGCACTGATAAACTTAGAATGTAAGAAACGCACAGTGTAGTACATAGTATATGAGTGAGTTGCACTGAAAAACTTAGAATATAAGAAACGCACAGGGTAGTACATAGTATATGAGTGAGTTGCACTGAAAAACATAGAATATAAGAAACGCACAGTGTAGTACATAGTATATGAGTGAGTTGCACTGAAAAACTTAGAATTTACTGAAAAACCTGCATTACACGAAATGCACAGTGTAGTACATAGTATATGAGTGAGTTGCACTGAAAAACTTAGAATATAAGAAACGCACAGTGTAGTACATAGTATATGAGTGAGTTGCACTGAAAAACTTAGAATATAAGAAACGCACAGTGTAGTACATAGTATATGAGTGAGTTGCACTGAAAAACTTAGAAAATAAGAAACACACAGTGTAGTACATCATATATGAGTGAGTTGCACTGAAAAACTTAGAATATAAGAAACGCACAGTGTAGTACATAGTATATGAGTGAGTTGCACTGAAAAACTTAGAAAATAAGAAACGCACAGTGTAGTACATAGTATATGAGTGAGTTGCACTGAAAAACTTAGAATATAAGAAACGCACAGTGTAGTACATAGTATATGAGTGAGTTGCACTGAAAAACTTAGAATATAAGAAACGCACAGTGTAGTACATAGTATATGAGTGAGTTGCACTGAAAAACTTAGAATTTACTGAAATACCCGCATTACACGAAATGCACAGTGTAGTACATAGTATTTGAGTGAGTTGCACTGAAAAACTTAGAATATAAGAAACGCACAGTGTAGTACATATTATATGAGTGAGTTGCACTGAAAAACTTAGAATATAAGAAACGCACAGTGTAGTGCATAGTATATGAGTGAGTTGCACTGAAAAACTTAGAATATAAGAAATGCACAGTGTAGTACATAGTATATGAGTGAGTTGCACTGAAAAACTTAGAATATAAGAAACGCACAGTGTAGTACATACTATATGAGTGAGTTGCACTCAAAAACTTAGAATATAAGAAACGCACAGTGTAGTACATAGTATATGAGTGAGTTGCACTGAAAAACTTAGAATATAAGAAACGCACAGTGTAGTACATAGTATATGAGTGAGTTGCACTGAAAAACTTAGAATATAAGAAACGCACAGTGTAGTACATAGTATATGAGTGAGTTGCACTGAAAAACTTAGAATTTACTGAAAAACCTGCATTACACGAAATGCACAGTGTAGTACATAGTGTATGAGTGAGTTGCACTGTAAAACTTAGAATATAAGAAACGCACAGTGTAGTACATAGTATATGAGTGAGTTGCACTGAAAAACTTAGAATATAAGAAACGCACAGTGTAGTACATAGTATATGAGTGAGTTGCACTGAAAAACTTAGAAAATAAGAAACACACAATGTAGTACATCATATATGAGTGAGTTGCACTGAAAAACTTAGAATATAAGAAACGCACAGTGTAGTACATAGTATATGAGTGAGTTGCACTGAAAAACTTAGAAAATAAGAAACGCACAGTGTAGTACATAGTATATGAGTGAGTGGCACTGAAAAACTTAGAATATAAGAAACGCACAGTGTAGTACATAGTATATGAGTGAGTTGCACTGAAAAACTTAGAATATAAGAAACGCACAGTGTAGTACATAGTATATGAGTGAGTTGCACTGAAAAACTTAGAATTTACTGAAATACCCGCATTACACGAAATGCACAGTGTAGTACATAGTATTTGAGTGAGTTGCACTGAAAAACTTAGAATATAAGAAACGCACAGTGTAGTACATATTATATGAGTGAGTTGCACTGAAAAACTTAGAATATAAGAAACGCACAGTGTAGTACATAGTATATGAGTGAGTTGCACTGAAAAACTTAGAATATAAGAAATGCACAGTGTAGTACATAGTATATGAGTGAGTTGCACTGAAAAACTTAGAATATAAGAAACGCACAGTGTAGTACATACTATATGAGTGAGTTGCACTGAAAAACTTAGAATATAAGAAACGCACAGTGTAGTACATAGTATATGAGTGAGTTGCACTGAAAAACTTAGAATATAAGAAACGCACAGTGTAGTACATAGTATATGAGTGAGTTGCACTGAAAAACTTAGAATTTACTGAAATACCCGCATTACACGAAATGCACAGTGTAGTACATAGTATTTGAGTGAGTTGCACTGAAAAACTTAGAATATAAGAAACGCACAGTGTAGTACATATTATATGAGTGAGTTGCACTGAAAAACTTAGAATATAAGAAACGCACAGTGTAGTACATAGTATATGAGTGAGTTGCACTGAAAAACTTAGAATATAAGAAATGCACAGTGTAGTACATAGTATATGAGTGAGTTGCACTGAAAAACTTAGAAAATAAGAAACGCACAGTGTAGTACATAGTATATGAGTGAGTTGCACTGAAAAACTTAGAATATAAGAAACGCACAGTGTAGTACATAGTATATGAGTGAGTTGCACTGAAAAACTTAGAATATAAGAAACGCACAGTGTAGTACATAGTATATGAGTGAGTTGCACTGAAAAACTTAGAATTTACTGAAATACCCGCATTACACGAAATGCACAGTGTAGTACATAGTATTTGAGTGAGTTGCACTGAAAAACTTAGAATATAAGAAACGCACAGTGTAGTACATATTATATGAGTGAGTTGCACTGAAAAACTTAGAATATAAGAAACGCACAGTGTAGTGCATAGTATATGAGTGAGTTGCACTGAAAAACTTAGAATATAAGAAATGCACAGTGTAGTACATAGTATATGAGTGAGTTGCACTGAAAAACTTAGAATATAAGAAACGCACAGTGTAGTACATACTATATGAGTGAGTTGCACTCAAAAACTTGGAATATAAGAAACGCACAGTGTAGTACATAGTATATGAGTGAGTTGCACTGAAAAACTTAGAATATAAGAAACGCACAGTGTAGTACATAGTATATGAGTGAGTTGCACTGAAAAACTTAGAATATAAGAAACGCACAGTGTAGTACATAGTATATGAGTGAGTTGCACTGAAAAACTTAGAATTTACTGAAAAACCTGCATTACACGAAATGCACAGTGTAGTACATAGTGTATGAGTGAGTTGCACTGTAAAACTTAGAATATAAGAAACGCACAGTGTAGTACATAGTATATGAGTGAGTTGCACTGAAAAACTTAGAATATAAGAAACGCACAGTGTAGTACATAGTATATGAGTGAGTTGCACTGAAAAACTTAGAAAATAAGAAACACACAATGTAGTACATCATATATGAGTGAGTTGCACTGAAAAACTTAGAATATAAGAAACGCACAGTGTAGTACATAGTATATGAGTGAGTTGCACTGAAAAACTTAGAAAATAAGAAACGCACAGTGTAGTACATAGTATATGAGTGAGTGGCACTGAAAAACTTAGAATATAAGAAACGCACAGTGTAGTACATAGTATATGAGTGAGTTGCACTGAAAAACTTAGAATATAAGAAACGCACAGTGTAGTACATAGTATATGAGTGAGTTGCACTGAAAAACTTAGAATTTACTGAAATACCCGCATTACACGAAATGCACAGTGTAGTACATAGTATTTGAGTGAGTTGCACTGAAAAACTTAGAATATAAGAAACGCACAGTGTAGTACATATTATATGAGTGAGTTGCACTGAAAACCTTAGAATATAAGAAACGCACAGTGTAGTACATAGTATATGAGTGAGTTGCACTGAAAAACTTAGAATATAAGAAATGCACAGTGTAGTACATAGTATATGAGTGAGTTGCACTGAAAAACTTAGAATATAAGAAACGCACAGTGTAGTACATAGTATATGAGTGAGTTGCACTGAAAAACTTAGAATATAAGAAACGCACAGTGTAGTACATTGTATATGAGTGAGTTGCATTGAAAAACTTAGAATTTACTGAAAAAGCCGCATTAGACGAAATGCACAGTGTAGTACATTGTATATGAGTGAGTTGCACTGAAAATATTAGAATTTACTGAAAAACCCGCATTAGACGAAATGCACAGTGTAGTACATTGGATATGAGTGAGTTGCACTGAAAAACTTAGAATTTACTGAAAAACCCGCATTAGACGAAATGCACAGTGTAGTACATTGTATATGAGTGAGTTGCACTGAAAAACTTAGAATTTACTGAAAAACCCGCATTAGACGAAATGCACAGTGTAGTACATTGTATATGAGTGAGTTGCATTGAAAAACTTAGAATTTACTGAAAAACCCGCATTAGACGAAATGCATAGTGTAGTACATTGTATATGAGTGAGTTGCACTGAAAAACTTAGAATTTACTGAAAAACCCGCATTAGACGAAATGCACAGTGTAGTAAATTGTATATGAGTGAGTTGCACTGAAAAACTTAGAATTTACTGAAAAACCCGCATTAGACGAAATGCACAGTGTAGTACATTGTATATGAGTGAGTTGCACTGAAAAACTTAGAATTTACTGAAAAACCCGCATTAGACGAAATGCAGTGTAGTACATTGTATATGAGTGAGTTGCACTGAAAAACTTAGAATTTACTGAAAAACCCGCATTAGACGAAATGCACAGTGTAGTACATTGTATATGAGTGAGTTGCACTGAAAAACTTAGAATTTACTGAAAAACCCGCATTAGACGAAATGCACAGTGTAGTACATTGTATATGAGTGAGTTGCACTGAAAAACTTAGAATTTACTGAAAAAACCGCATTAGACGAAATGCACAGTGTAGTACATTGGATATGAGTGAGTTGCACTGAAAAACTTAGAATTTACTGAAAAACCCGCATTAGACGAAATGCACAGTGTAGTACATTGGATATGAGTGAGTTGCACTGAAAAACTTAGAATATAAGAAGCGCACAGTGTAGTACATAGTATATGAGTGAGTTGCACTGAAAAACTTAGAAAATAAGAAACGCACAGTGTAGTACATAGTATATGAGTGAGTTGCACTGAAAAACTTAGAATATAAGAAACGCACAGTGTAGTACATAGTATATGAGTGAGTTGCACTGAAAAACTTAGAAAATAAGAAACGCACAGTGTAGTACATAGTATATGAGTGAGTTGCACTGAAAAACTTAGAATATAAGAAACGCACAGTGTAGTACATAGTATATGAGTGAGTTGCACTGAAAAACTAAGAATTTACTGAAAAACCCGCATTGCACGAAATGCACAGTGTAGTACATAGTATATGAGTGAGTTGCACTGAAAAACTTAGAATATAAGAAACGCACAGTGTAGTACATAGTATATGAGTGAGTTGCACTGAAAATATTAGAATATAAGAAACGCACAGTGTAGTACAAAGTATATGAGTGAGTTGCACTGAAAAACTTAGAATTTACTGAAAAACCCGCATTACACGAAATGCACAGTTTAGTACATAGTATATGAGTGAGTTGCACTGAAAAACTTAGAATATAAGAAACGCACAGTGTAGTACATAGTATATGAGTGAGTTGCACTGAAAAACTTAGAATATAAGAAACGCACAGTGTACTACATGGTATATGAGTGAGTTGCACTGACAAACGTAGAATATAAGAAACGCACAGTGTAGTACATAGTATATGAGTGAGTTGCACTGATAAACTTAGAATGTAAGAAACGCACAGTGTAGTACATAGTATATGAGTGAGTTGCACTGAAAAACTTAGAATATAAGAAACGCACAGGGTAGTACATAGTATATGAGTGAGTTGCACTGAAAAACATAGAATATAAGAAACGCACAGTGTAGTACATAGTATATGAGTTGCACTGAAAAACTTAGAATTTACTGAAAAACCTGCATTACACGAAATGCACAGTGTAGTACATAGTATATGAGTGAGTTGCACTGAAAAACTTAGAATATAAGAAACGCACAGTGTAGTACATAGTATATGAGTGAGTTGCACTGAAAAACTTAGAATATAAGAAACGCACAGTGTAGTACATAGTATATGAGTGAGTTGCACTGAAAAACTTAGAAAATAAGAAACACACAGTGTAGTACATCATATATGAGTGAGTTGCACTGAAAAACTTAGAATATAAGAAACGCACAGTGTAGTACATAGTATATGAGTGAGTTGCACTGAAAAACTTAGAAAATAAGAAACGCACAGTGTAGTACATAGTATATGAGTGAGTTGCACTGAAAAATTTAGAATATAAGAAACGCACAGTGTAGTACATAGTATATGAGTGAGTTGCACTGAAAAACTTAGAATATAAGAAACGCACAGTGTAGTACATAGTATATGAGTGAGTTGCACTGAAAAACTTAGAATTTACTGAAATACCCGCATTACACGAAATGCACAGTGTAGTACATAGTATTTGAGTGAGTTGCACTGAAAAACTTAGAATATAAGAAACGCACAGTGTAGTACATATTATATGAGTGAGTTGCACTGAAAAACTTAGAATATAAGAAACGCACAGTGTAGTGCATAGTATATGAGTGAGTTGCACTGAAAAACTTAGAATATAAGAAATGCACAGTGTAGTACATAGTATATGAGTGAGTTGCACTGAAAAACTTAGAATATAAGAAACGCACAGTGTAGTACATACTATATGAGTGAGTTGCACTCAAAAACTTAGAATATAAGAAACGCACAGTGTAGTACATAGTATATGAGTGAGTTGCACTGAAAAACTTAGAATATAAGAAACGCACAGTGTAGTACATAGTATATGAGTGAGTTGCACTGAAAAACTTAGAATATAAGAAACGCACAGTGTAGTACATAGTATATGAGTGAGTTGCATTGAAAAACTTAGAATTTACTGAAAAACCCGCATTAGACGAAATGCACAGTGTAGTACATTGTATATGAGTGAGTTGCACTGAAAAACTTAGAATTTACTGAAAAACCCGCATTAGACGAAATGCACAGTGTAGTACATTGTATATGAGTGAGTTGCACTGAATACTTAGAATTTACTGAAAAACCCGCATTAGACGAAATGCACAGTGTAGTACATTGTATATGAGTGAGTTGCACTGAAAAACTTAGAATTTACTGAAAAACCCGCATTAGACGAAATGCACAGTGTAGTAAATTGTATATGAGTGAGTTGCACTGAAAAACTTAGAATTTACTGAAAAACCCGCATTAGACGAAATGCACAGTGTAGTACATTGTATATGAGTGAGTTGCACTGAAAAACTTAGAATTTACTGAAAAACCCGCATTAGACGAAATGCAGTGTAGTACATTGTATATGAGTGAGTTGCACTGAAAAACTTAGAATTTACTGAAAAACCCGCATTAGACGAAATGCACAGTGTAGTACATTGTATATGAGTGAGTTGCACTGAAAAACTTAGAATTTACTGAAAAACCCGCATTAGACGAAATGCACAGTGTAGTACATTGTATATGAGTGAGTTGCACTGAAAAACTTAGAATTTACTGAAAAAACCGCATTAGACGAAATGCACAGTGTAGTACATTGGATATGAGTGAGTTGCACTGAAAAACTTAGAATTTACTGAAAAACCCGCATTAGACGAAATGCACAGTGTAGTACATTGGATATGAGTGAGTTGCACTGAAAAACTTAGAATATAAGAAGCGCACAGTGTAGTACATAGTATATGAGTGAGTTGCACTGAAAAACTTAGAAAATAAGAAACGCACAGTGTAGTACATAGTATATGAGTGAGTTGCACTGAAAAACTTAGAATATAAGAAACGCACAGTGTAGTACATAGTATATGAGTGAGTTGCACTGAAAAACTTAGAAAATAAGAAACGCACAGTGTAGTACATAGTATATGAGTGAGTTGCACTGAAAAACTTAGAATATAAGAAACGCACAGTGTAGTACATAGTATATGAGTGAGTTGCACTGAAAAACTAAGAATTTACTGAAAAACCCGCATTGCACGAAATGCACAGTGTAGTACATAGTATATGAGTGAGTTGCACTGAAAAACTTAGAATATAAGAAACGCACAGTGTAGTACATAGTATATGAGTGAGTTGCACTGAAAATATTAGAATATAAGAAACGCACAGTGTAGTACAAAGTATATGAGTGAGTTGCACTGAAAAACTTAGAATTTACTGAAAAACCCGCATTACACGAAATGCACAGTTTAGTACATAGTATATGAGTGAGTTGCACTGAAAAACTTAGAATATAAGAAACGCACAGTGTAGTACATAGTATATGAGTGAGTTGCACTGAAAAACTTAGAATATAAGAAACGCACAGTGTACTACATGGTATATGAGTGAGTTGCACTGACAAACGTAGAATATAAGAAACGCACAGTGTAGTACATAGTATATGAGTGAGTTGCACTGATAAACTTAGAATGTAAGAAACGCACAGTGTAGTACATAGTATATGAGTGAGTTGCACTGAAAAACTTAGAATATAAGAAACGCACAGGGTAGTACATAGTATATGAGTGAGTTGCACTGAAAAACATAGAATATAAGAAACGCACAGTGTAGTACATAGTATATGAGTTGCACTGAAAAACTTAGAATTTACTGAAAAACCTGCATTACACGAAATGCACAGTGTAGTACATAGTATATGAGTGAGTTGCACTGAAAAACTTAGAATATAAGAAACGCACAGTGTAGTACATAGTATATGAGTGAGTTGCACTGAAAAACTTAGAATATAAGAAACGCACAGTGTAGTACATAGTATATGAGTGAGTTGCACTGAAAAACTTAGAAAATAAGAAACACACAGTGTAGTACATCATATATGAGTGAGTTGCACTGAAAAACTTAGAATATAAGAAACGCACAGTGTAGTACATAGTATATGAGTGAGTTGCACTGAAAAACTTAGAAAATAAGAAACGCACAGTGTAGTACATAGTATATGAGTGAGTTGCACTGAAAAATTTAGAATATAAGAAACGCACAGTGTAGTACATAGTATATGAGTGAGTTGCACTGAAAAACTTAGAATATAAGAAACGCACAGTGTAGTACATAGTATATGAGTGAGTTGCACTGAAAAACTTAGAATTTACTGAAATACCCGCATTACACGAAATGCACAGTGTAGTACATAGTATTTGAGTGAGTTGCACTGAAAAACTTAGAATATAAGAAACGCACAGTGTAGTACATATTATATGAGTGAGTTGCACTGAAAAACTTAGAATATAAGAAACGCACAGTGTAGTGCATAGTATATGAGTGAGTTGCACTGAAAAACTTAGAATATAAGAAATGCACAGTGTAGTACATAGTATATGAGTGAGTTGCACTGAAAAACTTAGAATATAAGAAACGCACAGTGTAGTACATACTATATGAGTGAGTTGCACTCAAAAACTTAGAATATAAGAAACGCACAGTGTAGTACATAGTATATGAGTGAGTTGCACTGAAAAACTTAGAATATAAGAAACGCACAGTGTAGTACATAGTATATGAGTGAGTTGCACTGAAAAACTTAGAATATAAGAAACGCACAGTGTAGTACATAGTATATGAGTGAGTTGCATTGAAAAACTTAGAATTTACTGAAAAACCCGCATTAGACGAAATGCACAGTGTAGTACATTGTATATGAGTGAGTTGCACTGAAAAACTTAGAATTTACTGAAAAACCCGCATTAGACGAAATGCACAGTGTAGTACATTGTATATGAGTGAGTTGCACTGAATACTTAGAATTTACTGAAAAACCCGCATTAGACGAAATGCACAGTGTAGTACATTGTATATGAGTGAGTTGCACTGAAAAACTTAGAATTTACTGAAAAACCCGCATTAGACGAAATGCACAGTGTAGTACATTGTATATGAGTGAGTTGCATTGAAAAACTTAGAATTTACTGAAAAACCCGCATTAGACGAAATGCACAGTGTAGTACATTGTATATGAGTGAGTTGCACTGAAAAACTTAGAATTTACTGAAAAACCCGCATTAGACGAAATGCACAGTGTAGTACATTGTATATGAGTGAGTTGCAATGAAAAACTTAGAATTTACTGAAAAACCCGCATTAGACGAAATGCACAGTGTAGTACATTGTATATGAGTGAGTTGCACTGAAAAACTTAGAATTTACTGAAAAACCCGCATTAGACGAAATGCACAGTGTAGTACATTGTATATGAGTGAGTTGCACTGAAAAACTTAGAATTTACGGAAAAACCCGCATTAGACGAAATGCACAGTGTAGTACATTGTATATGAGTGAGTTGCACTGAAAAACTTAGAATTTACTGAAAAACCCGCATTAGACGAAATGCACAGTGTAGTACATTGTATATGAGTGAGTTGCACTGAAAAACTTAGAATTTACTGAAAAACCCGCATTAGACGAAATGCACAGTGTAGTACATTGGATATGAGTGAGTTGCACTGAAAAACTTAGAATATAAGAAACGCACAGTGTAGTACATAGTATATGAGTGAGTTGCACTGAAAAACTTAGAAAATAAGAAACGCACAGTGTAGTACATAGTATATGAGTGAGTTGCACTGAAAAACTTAGAATATAAGAAACGCACAGTGTAGTACATAGTATATGAGTGAGTTGCACTGAAAAACTTAGAAAATAAGAAACGCACAGTGTATTACATAGTATATGAGTGAGTTGCACTGAAAAACTTAGAATATAAGAAACGCACAGCGTAGTACATAGTATATGAGTGAGTTGCACTGGAAAACTTAGAATATAAGAAACGCACAGTGTAGTACATAGTATATGAGTGAGTTGCACTGAAAAACTTAGAATATAAGAAACGCACAGTGTAGTACATAGTATATGAGTGAGTTGCACTGAAAAACTTAGAATTTACTGAAATACCCGCATTACACGAAATGCACAGTGTAGTACATAGTATTTGAGTGAGTTGCACTGAAAAACTTAGAATATAAGAAACGCACAGTGTAGTACATATTATATGAGTGAGTTGCACTGAAAAACATAGAATATAAGAAACGCACAGTGTAGTGCATAGTATATGAGTGAGTTGCACTGAAAAACTTAGAATATAAGAAATGCACAGTGTAGTACATAGTATATGAGTGAGTTGCACTGAAAAACTTAGAATATAAGAAACGCACAGTGTAGTACATACTATATGAGTGAGTTGCACTCAAAAACTTAGAATATAAGAAACGCACAGTGTAGTACATAGTATATGAGTGAGTTGCACTGAAAAACTTAGAATATAAGAAACGCACAGTGTAGTACATAGTATATGAGTGAGTTGCACTGAAAAACTTAGAATATAAGAAACGCACAGTGTAGTACATAGTATATGAGTGAGTTGCATTGAAAAACTTAGAATTTACTGAAAAACCCGCATTAGACGAAATGCACAGTGTAGTACATTGTATATGAGTGAGTTGCACTGAAAAACTTAGAATTTACTGAAAAACCCGCATTAGACGAAATGCACAGTGTAGTACATTGTATATGAGTGAGTTGCACTGAATACTTAGAATTTACTGAAAAACCCGCATTAGACGAAATGCACAGTGTAGTACATTGTATATGAGTGAGTTGCACTGAAAAACTTAGAATTTACTGAAAAACCCGCATTAGACGAAATGCACAGTGTAGTACATTGTATATGAGTGAGTTGCATTGAAAAACTTAGAATTTACTGAAAAACCCGCATTAGACGAAATGCACAGTGTAGTACATTGTATATGAGTGAGTTGCACTGAAAAACTTAGAATTTACTGAAAAACCCGCATTAGACGAAATGCACAGTGTAGTACATTGTATATGAGTGAGTTGCAATGAAAAACTTAGAATTTACTAAAAACCCGCATTAGACGAAATGCACAGTGTAGTACATTGTATATGAGTGAGTTGCACTGAAAAACTTAGAATTTACTGAAAAACCCGCATTAGACGAAATGCACAGTGTAGTACATTGTATATGAGTGAGTTGCACTGAAAAACTTAGAATTTACGGAAAAACCCGCATTAGACGAAATGCACAGTGTAGTACATTGTATATGAGTGAGTTGCACTGAAAAACTTAGAATTTACTGAAAAACCCGCATTAGACGAAATGCACAGTGTAGTACATTGTATATGAGTGAGTTGCACTGAAAAACTTAGAATTTACTGAAAAACCCGCATTAGACGAAATGCACAGTGTAGTACATTGGATATGAGTGAGTTGCACTGAAAAACTTAGAATATAAGAAACGCACAGTGTAGTACATAGTATATGAGTGAGTTGCACTGAAAAACTTAGAAAATAAGAAACGCACAGTGTAGTACATAGTATATGAGTGAGTTGCACTGAAAAACTTAGAATATAAGAAACGCACAGTGTAGTACATAGTATATGAGTGAGTTGCACTGAAAAACTTAGAAAATAAGAAACGCACAGTGTATTACATAGTATATGAGTGAGTTGCACTGAAAAACTTAGAATATAAGAAACGCACAGCGTAGTACATAGTATATGAGTGAGTTGCACTGGAAAACTTAGAATATAAGAAACGCACAGTGTAGTACATAGTATATGAGTGAGTTGCACTGAAAAACTTAGAATATAAGAAACGCACAGTGTAGTACATAGTATATGAGTGAGTTGCACTGAAAAACTAAGAATTTACTGAAAAACCCGCATTGCACGAAATGCACAGTGTAGTACATAGTATATGAGTGAGTTGCACTGAAAAACTTAGAATATAAGAAACGCACAGTGTAGTACATAGTATATGAGTGATTGCACTGAAAACTTAGAATATAAGAAACGCAAAGTGTAGTACATAGTATATGAGTGAGTTGCACTGAAAAACTTAGAATTTACTGAAAAACCCGCATTAGACGAAATGCACAGTGTAGTACATTGGATATGAGTGAGTTGCACTGAAAAACTTAGAATATAAGAAACGCACAGTGTAGTACATAGTATATGAATGAGTTGCACTGAAAAACTTAGAAAATAAGAAATGCACAGTGTAGTACATAGTATATGAGTGAGTTGCACTGAAAAACTTAGAATATAAGAAACGCACAGTGTAGTACATAGTATATGAGTGACTTGCACTGAAAAACTTAGAAAATAAGAAACGCACAGTGTAGTGCATAGTATATGAGTGAGTTGCACTGAAAAACTTAGAATATAAGAAACGCACAGTGTAGTACATAGTATATGAGTGAGTTGCACTGAAAAACTTAGAATATAAGAAACGCACAGTGTAGTACATAGTATATGAGTGAGTTGCACTGAAAATCTTAGAATATAAGAAACGCACAGTGTAGTACATGGTATATGAGTGAGTTGACTGAAAAACTTAGAATATAAGAAACGCACAGTGTAGTACATAGTATATGAGTGAGTTGCACTCAAAAACTTAGAATATAAGAAACGCACAGTGTAGTACATAGTATATGAGTGAGTTGCACTCAAAAACTTAGAATATAAGAAACGCACAGTGTAGTACATAGTATATGAGTGAGTTGCACTGAAAAACTTAGAAAATAAGAAACGCACAGTGTAGTACATAGTATATGAGTGAGTTGCACTGAAAAACTTAGAATATAAGAAACGCACAGTGTAGTACATAGTATATGAATGAGTTGCACTGAAAAACTTAGAATATAAGAAACGCACAGTGTAGTACATAGTATATGAGTGAGTTGCACTGAAAAACTTAGAATATAAGAAACGCACAGTGTAGTACATAGTATATGAGTGAGTTGCACTGAAAAACTAAGAATTTACTGAAAAACCCGCATTGCACGAAATGCACAGTGTAGTACAAAGTATATGAGTGAGTTGCTCTGAAAAACTTAGAATATAAGAAACGCACAGTGTAGTACATAGTATATGAGTGAGTTGCACTGAAAAACTTAGAATTCACTGAAAAACCCGCATTACATGAAATGCACAGTGTAGTACATAGTATATGAGTGAGTTGCACTGAAAACTTAGAATATAAGAAACGCACAGTGTAGTACATAGTATATGAGTGAGTTGCACTGAAAAACTTAGAATATAAGAAACGCACAGTGTAGTACATTGTATATGAGTGAGTTGCACTGAAAAACTAAGAATTTACTGAAAAACCCGCATTGCACGAAATGCACAGTGTAGTACAGAGTATATGAGTGAGTTGCACTGAAAAACTTAAAATATAAGAAACGCACAGTGTAGTACAAAGTATATGAGTGATTGCACTAAAAAACTTAGAATATAAGAAACGCAAAATGTAGTACATAGTATATGAGTGAGTTGCACTGAAAAACTTAGAATATAAGAAACGCACAGTGTAGTACATAGTATATGAGTGAGCTTCACTGAAAAACTTAGAATTTACTGAATAACGGGCATTACACGAAATGCACAGTGTAGTACATAGTATATGAGTGAGTTGCACAGAAAAACTTAGAATATAAGAAACGCACAGTGTAGTACATAGTATATGAGTGAGTTGCACTGAAAAACTTAGAATATAAGAAACGAACAGTGTAGTACATAGTATATGAGTGAGTTGCACTGAAAATATTAGAATATAAGAAACGCACAGTGTAGTACAAAGTATATGAGTGAGTTGCACTGAAAAACTTAGAATTTACTGAAAAATCCGCATTACACGAAATGCACAGTTTAGTACATAGTATATGAGTGAGTTGCACTGAAAAACTTAGAATATAAGAAACGCACAGTGTAGTACATAGTATATGAGTGAGTTGCACTGAAAAACTTAGAATATAAGAAACGCACAGTGTAGTACATGGTATATGAGTGAGTTGCACTGAAAAACTTAGAATATAAGAAACGCACAGTGTAGTACATGGTATATGAGTGAGTTGCACTGAAAAACTTAGAATATAAGAAACGCACAGTGTAGTACATTGTATATGAGTGAGTTGCACTGAAAAACTTAGAATTTACTGAAAAACCCGCATTAGACGAAATGCACAGTGTAGTACATTGTATATGAGTGAGTTGCATTGAAAAACTTAGAATTTACGGAAAAACCCGCATTAGACGAAATGCACAGTGTAGTACATTGTATATGAGTGAGTTGCACTGAAAAACTTAGAATTTACTGAAAAACCCGCATTAGACGAAATGCACAGTGTAGTACATTGTATATGAGTGAGTTGCACTGAAAAACTTAGAATTTACTGAAAAACCCGCATTAGACGAAATGCACAGTGTAGTACATTGGATATGAGTGAGTTGCACTGAAAAACTTAGAATATAAGAAACGCACAGTGTAGTACATAGTATATGAGTGAGTTGCACTGAAAAACTTAGAAAATAAGAAACGCACAGTGTAGTACATAGTATATGAGTGAGTTGCACTGAAAAACTTAGAATATAAGAAACGCACAGTGTAGTACATAGTATATGAGTGAGTTGCACTGAAAAACTTAGAAAATAAGAAACGCACAGTGTATTACATAGTATATGAGTGAGTTGCACTGAAAAACTTAGAATATAAGAAACGCACAGCATAGTACATAGTATATGAGTGAGTTGCACTGGAAAACTTAGAATATAAGAAACGCACAGTGTAGTACATAGTATATGAGTGAGTTGCACTGAAAAACTTAGAATATAAGAAACGCACAGTGTAGTACATAGTATATGAGTGAGTTGCACTGAAAAACTAAGAATTTACTGAAAAACCCGCATTGCACGAAATGCACAGTGTAGTACATAGTATATGAGTGAGTTGCACTGAAAAACTTAGAATATAAGAAACGCACAGTGTAGTACATAGTATATGAGTGATTGCACTGAAAACTTAGAATATAAGAAACGCAAAGTGTAGTACATAGTATATGAGTGAGTTGCACTGAAAAACTTAGAATTTACTGAAAAACCCGCATTAGACGAAATGCACAGTGTAGTACATTGGATATGAGTGAGTTGCACTGAAAAACTTAGAATATAAGAAACGCACAGTGTAGTACATAGTATATGAGTGAGTTGCACTGAAAAACTTAGAAAATAAGAAATGCACAGTGTAGTACATAGTATATGAGTGAGTTGCACTGAAAAACTTAGAATATAAGAAACGCACAGTGTAGTACATAGTATATGAGTGACTTGCACTGAAAAACTTAGAAAATAAGAAACGCACAGTGTAGTACATAGTATATGAGTGAGTTGCACTGAAAAACTTAGAATATAAGAAACGCACAGTGTAGTACATAGTATATGAGTGAGTTGCACTGAAAAACTTAGAATATAAGAAACGCACAGTGTAGTACATAGTATATGAGTGAGTTGCACTGAAAATCTTAGAATATAAGAAACGCACAGTGTAGTACATGGTATATGAGTGAGTTGACTGAAAAACTTAGAATATAACAAACGCACAGTGTAGTACATAGTATATGAGTGAGTTGCACTGAAAAACTTAGAATATAAGAAACGCACAGTGTAGTACATAGTATATGAGTGAGTTGCACTCAAAAACTTAGAATATAAGAAACGCACAGTGTAGTACATAGTATATGAGTGAGTTGCACTGAAAAACTTAGAAAATAAGAAACGCACAGTGTAGTACATAGTATATGAGTGAGTTGCACTGAAAAACTTAGAATATAAGAAACGCACAGTGTAGTACATAGTATATGAATGAGTTGCACTGAAAAACTTAGAATATAAGAAACGCACAGTGTAGTACATAGTATATGAGTGAGTTGCACTGAAAAACTTAGAATATAAGAAACGCACAGTGTAGTACATAGTATATGAGTGAGTTGCACTGAAAAACTAAGAATTTACTGAAAAACCCGCATTGCACGAAATGCACAGTGTAGTACAAAGTATATGAGTGAGTTGCTCTGAAAAACTTAGAATATAAGAAACGCACAGTGTAGTACATAGTATATGAGTGAGTTGCACTGAAAAACTTAGAATTCACTGAAAAACCCGCATTACATGAAATGCACAGTGTAGTACATAGTATATGAGTGAGTTGCACTGAAAACTTAGAATATAAGAAACGCACAGTGTAGTACATAGTATATGAGTGAGTTGCACTGAAAAACTTAGAATATAAGAAACGCACAGTGTAGTACATTGTATATGAGTGATGCACTGAAAAACTAAGAATTTACTGAAAAACCCGCATTGCACGAAATGCACAGTGTAGTACAGAGTATATGAGTGAGTTGCACTGAAAAACTTAGAATATAAGAAACGCACAGTGTAGTACAAAGTATATGAGTGATTGCACTAAAAAACTTAGAATATAAGAAACGCAAAATGTAGTACATAGTATATGAGTGAGTTGCACTGAAAAACTTAGAATATAAGAAACGCACAGTGTAGTACATAGTATATGAGTGAGCTTCACTGAAAAACTTAGAATTTACTGAATAACGGGCATTACACGAAATGCACAGTGTAGTACATAGTATATGAGTGAGTTGCACAGAAAAACTTAGAATATAAGAAACGCACAGTGTAGTACATAGTATATGAGTGAGTTGCACTGAAAAACTTAGAATATAAGAAACGAACAGTGTAGTACATAGTATATGAGTGAGTTGCACTGAAAATATTAGAATATAAGAAACGCACAGTGTAGTACAAAGTATATGAGTGAGTTGCACTGAAAAACTTAGAATTTACTGAAAAATCCGCATTACACGAAATGCACAGTTTAGTACATAGTATATGAGTGAGTTGCACTGAAAAACTTAGAATATAAGAAACGCACAGTGTAGTACATAGTATATGAGTGAGTTGCACTGAAAAACTTAGAATATAAGAAACGCACAGTGTAGTACATGGTATATGAGTGAGTTGCACTGAAAAACTTAGAATATAAGAAACGCACAGTGTAGTACATAGTATATGAGTGAGTTGCACTGAAAAACTTAGAATGTAAGAAACGCACAGTGTAGTACATAGTATATGAGTGAGTTGCACTGAAAAACTTAGAATATAAGAAACGCACAAGGTAGTACATAGTATATGAGTGAGTTGCACTGAAAAACATAGAATATAAGAAACGCACAGTGTAGTACATAGTATATGAGTGAGTTGCACTGAAAAACTTAGAAAATAAGAAACACACAATGTAGTACATCATATATGAGTGAGTTGCACTGAAAAACTTAGAATATAAGAAACGCACAGTGTAGTACATAGTATATGAGTGAGTTGCACTGAAAAACTTAGAAAATAAGAAACGCACAGTGTAGTACATAGTATATGAGTGAGTTGCACTGAAAAACTTAGAATATAAGAAACGGACAGTGTAGTACATAGTATATGAGTGAGTTGCACTGAAAAACTTAGAATATAAGAAACGCACAGTGTAGTACATAGTATATGAGTGAGTTGCACTGAAAAACTTAGAATGTACTGAAATACCCGCATTACACGAAATGCACAGTGTAGTACATAGTATTTGAGTGAGTTGCACTGAAAAACTTAGAATATAAGAAACGCACAGTGTAGTACATATTATATGAGTGAGTTGCACTGAAAAACTTAGAATATAAGAAACGCACAGTGTAGTACATAGTATATGAGTGAGTTGCACTGAAAAACTTAGAATATAAGAAATGCACAGTGTAGTACATAGTATATGAGTGAGTTGCACAGAAAAACTTAGAATTTACTGAAAAACCCGCATTAGACGAAATGCACAGTGTAGTACATTGTATATGAGTGAGTTGCATTGAAAAACTTAGAATTTACTGAAAAACCCGCATTAGACGAAATGCACAGTGTAGTACATTGTATATGAGTGAGTTGCATTGAAAAACTTAGAATTTACTGAAAAACCCGCATTAGACGAAATGCATAGTGTAGTACATTGTATATGAGTGAGTTGCACTGAAAAACTTAGAATTTACTGAAAAATCCGCATTAGACGAAATGCACAGTGTAGTACATTGTATATGAGTGAGTTGCACTGAAAAACTTAGAATTTACTGAAAAACCCGCATTAGACGAAATGCACAGTGTAGTACATTGTATATGAGTGAGTTGCACTGAAAAACTTAGAATTTACTGAAAAACCCGCATTAGACGAAATGCACAGTGTAGTACATTGTATATGAGTGAGTTGCACTGAAAAACTTAGAATTTACTGAAAAACCCGCATTAGACGAAATGCACAGTGTAGTACATTGTATATGAGTGAGTTGCACTGAAAAACTTAGAATTTACTGAAAAACCCGCATTAGACGAAATGCACAGTGTAGTACATTGTATATGAGTGAGTTGCACTGAAAAACTTAGAATTTACTGAAAAACCCGCATTAGACGAAATGCACAGTGTAGTACATTGGATATGAGTGAGTTGCACTGAAAAACTTAGAATTTACTGAAAAACCCGCATTAGACGAAATGCACAGTGTAGTACATTGGATATGAGTGAGTTGCACTGAAAAACTTAGAATATAAGAAACGCACAGTGTAGTACATAGTATATGAGTGAGTTGCACTGAAAAACTTAGAAAATAAGAAACGCACAGTGTAGTACATAGTATATGAGTGAGTTGCACTGAAAAACTTAGAATATAAGAAACGCACAGTGTACTACATGGTATATGAGTGAGTTGCACTGAAAAACTTAGAATATAAGAAACGCACAGTGTAGTACATAGTATATGAGTGAGTTGCACTGAAAAACTTAGAATGTAAGAAACGCACAGTGTAGTACATAGTATATGAGTGAGTTGCACTGAAAAACTTAGAATATAAGAAACGCACAGGGTAGTACATAGTATATGAGTGAGTTGCACTGAAAAACATAGAATATAAGAAACGCACAGTGTAGTACATAGTATATGAGTGAGTTGCACTGAAAAACTTAGAATATAAGAAACGCACAGTGTAGTACATAGTATATGAATGAGTTGCACTGAAAAACTTAGAATATAAGAAACGCACAGTGTAGTACATAGTATATGAGTGAGTTGCACTGAAAAACTTAGAATATAAGAAACGCACAGTGTAGTACATAGTATATGAGTGAGTTGCACTGAAAAACTAAGAATTTACTGAAAAACCCGCATTGCACGAAATGCACAGTGTAGTACAAAGTATATGAGTGAGTTGCTCTGAAAAACTTAGAATATAAGAAACGCACAGTGTAGTACATAGTATATGAGTGAGTTGCACTGAAAAACTTAGAATTCACTGAAAAACCCGCATTACATGAAATGCACAGTGTAGTATATAGTATATGAGTGAGTTGCACTGAAAACTTAGAATATAAGAAACGCACAGTGTAGTACATAGTATATGAGTGAGTTGCACTGAAAAACTTAGAATATAAGAAACGCACAGTGTAGTACATTGTATATGAGTGAGTTGCACTGAAAAACTTAGAATATAAGAAACGCACAGTGTAGTACATAGTATATGAGTGATTGCACTAAAAAACTTAGAATATAAGAAACGCAAAATGTAGTACATAGTATATGAGTGAGTTGCACTGAAAAACTTAGAATATAAGAAACGCACAGTGTAGTACATAGTATATGAGTGAGCTTCACTGAAAAACTTAGAATTTACTGAATAACCCGCATTACACGAAATGCACAGTGTAGTACATAGTATATGAGTGAGTTGCACAGAAAAACTTAGAATATAAGAAACGCACAGTGTAGTACATAGTATATGAGTGAGTTGCACTGAAAAACTTAGAATATAAGAAACGAACAGTGTAGTACATAGTATATGAGTGAGTTGCACTGAAAATATTAGAATATAAGAAACGCACAGTGTAGTACAAAGTATATGAGTGAGTTGCACTGAAAAACTTAGAATTTACTGAAAAATCCGCATTACACGAAATGCACAGTTTAGTACATAGTATATGAGTGAGTTGCACTGAAAAACTTAGAATATAAGAAACGCACAGTGTAGTACATAGTATATGAGTGAGTTGCACTGAAAAACTTAGAATATAAGAAACGCACAGTGTAGTACATGGTATATGAGTGAGTTGCACTGAAAAACTTAGAATATAAGAAACGCACAGTGTAGTACATAGTATATGAGTGAGTTGCACTGAAAAACTTAGAATGTAAGAAACGCACAGTGTAGTACATAGTATATGAGTGAGTTGCACTGAAAAACTTAGAATATAAGAAACGCACAGGGTAGTACATAGTATATGAGTGAGTTGCACTGAAAAACATAGAATATAAGAAACGCACAGTGTAGTACATAGTATATGAGTGAGTTGCACTGAAAAACTTAGAAAATAAGAAACACACAATGTAGTACATCATATATGAGTGAGTTGCACTGAAAAACTTAGAATATAAGAAACGCACAGTGTAGTACATAGTATATGAGTGAGTTGCACTGAAAAACTTAGAAAATAAGAAACGCACAGTGTAGTACATAGTATATGAGTGAGTTGCACTGAAAAACTTAGAATATAAGAAACGCACAGTGTAGTACATAGTATATGAGTGAGTTGCACTGAAAAACTTAGAATATAAGAAACGCACAGTGTAGTACATAGTATATGAGTGAGTTGCACTGAAAAACTTAGAATGTACTGAAATACCCGCATTACACGAAATGCACAGTGTAGTACATAGTATTTGAGTGAGTTGCACTGAGAAACTTAGAATATAAGAAACGCACAGTGTAGTACATATTTTATGAGTGAGTTGCACTGAAAAACTTAGAATATAAGAAACGCACATTGTAGTACATAGTATATGAGTGAGTTGCACTGAAAAACTTAGAATATAAGAAATGCACAGTGTAGTACATAGTATATGAGTGAGTGGCACAGAAAAACTTAGAATATAAGAAACGCACAGTGTAGTACATAGTATATGAGTGAGTTGCACTGAAAAACTTAGAATATAAGAAACGCACAGTGTAGTACATAGTATATGAGTGAGTTGCATTGAAAAACTTAGAATTTACTGAAAAACCCGCATTAGACGAAATGCACAGTGTAGTACATTTTATATGAGTGAGTTGCACTGAAAAACTTAGAATTTACTGAAAAACCCGCATTAGACGAAATGCACAGTGTAGTACATTGGATATGAGTGAGTTGCACTGAAAAACTTAGAATTTACTGAAAAACCCGCATTAGACGAAATGCACAGTGTAGTACATTGTATATGAGTGAGTTGCACTGAAAAACTTAGAATTTACTGAAAAACCCGCATTAGACGAAATGCACAGTGTAGTACATTGTATATGAGTGAGTTGCATTGAAAAACTTAGAATTTACTGAAAAACCCGCATTAGACGAAATGCATAGTGTAGTACATTGTATATGAGTGAGTTGCACTGAAAAACTTAGAATTTACTGAAAAATCCGCATTAGACGAAATGCACAGTGTAGTACATTGTATATGAGTGAGTTGCACTGAAAAACTTAGAATTTACTGAAAAACCCGCATTAGACGAAATGCACAGTGTAGTACATTGTATATGAGTGAGTTGCACTGAAAAACTTAGAATTTACTGAAAAACCCGCATTAGACGAAATGCACAGTGTAGTACATTGTATATGAGTGAGTTGCACTGAAAAACTTAGAATTTACTGAAAAACCCGCATTAGACGAAATGCACAGTGTAGTACATTGTATATGAGTGAGTTGCACTGAAAAACTTAGAATTTACTGAAAAACCCGCATTAGACGAAATGCACAGTGTAGTACATTGTATATGAGTGAGTTGCACTGAAAAACTTAGAATTTACTGAAAAACCCGCATTAGACGAAATGCACAGTGTAGTACATTGGATATGAGTGAGTTGCACTGAAAAACTTAGAATTTACTGAAAAACCCGCATTAGACGAAATGCACAGTGTAGTACATTGGATATGAGTGAGTTGCACTGAAAAACTTAGAATATAAGAAACGCACAGTGTAGTACATAGTATATGAGTGAGTTGCACTGAAAAACTTAGAAAATAAGAAACGCACAGTGTAGTACATAGTATATGAGTGAGTTGCACTGAAAAACTTAGAATATAAGAAACGCACAGTGTAGTACATAGTATATGAGTGAGTTGCACTGAAAAACTTAGAAAATAAGAAACGCACAGTGTAGTACATAGTATATGAGTGAGTTGCACTGAAAAACTTAGAATATAAGAAACGCACAGTGTAGTACATAGTATATGAGTGAGTTGCACTGAAAAACTTAGAATATAAGAAACGCACAGTGTACTACATGGTATATGAGTGAGTTGCACTGAAAAACTTAGAATATAAGAAACGCACAGTGTAGTACATAGTATATGAGTGAGTTGCACTGAAAACTTAGAATGTAAGAAACGCACAGTGTAGTACATAGTATATGAGTGAGTTGCACTGAAAAACTTAGAATATAAGAAACGCACAGGGTAGTACATAGTATATGAGTGAGTTGCACTGAAAAACATAGAATATAAGAAACGCACAGTGTAGTACATAGTATATGAGTGAGTTGCACTGAAAAACTTAGAATTTACTGAAAAACCTGCATTACACGAAATGCACAGTGTAGTACATAGTATATGAGTGAGTTGCACTGAAAAACTTAGAATATAAGAAACGCACAGTGTAGTACATAGTATATGAGTGAGTTGCACTGAAAAACTTAGAAAATAAGAAACACACAGTGTAGTACATCATATATGAGTGAGTTGCACTGAAAAACTTAGAATATAAGAAACGCACAGTGTAGTACATAGTATATGAGTGAGTTGCACTGAAAAACTTAGAAAATAAGAAACGCACAGTGTAGTACATAGTATATGAGTGAGTTGCACTGAAAAACTTAGAATATAAGAAACGCACAGTGTAGTACATAGTATATGAGTGAGTTGCACTGAAAAACTTAGAATATAAGAAACGCACAGTGTAGTACATAGTATATGAGTGAGTTGCACTGAAAAACTTAGAATTTACTGAAATACCCGCATTACACGAAATGCACAGTGTAGTACATAATATTTGAGTGAGTTGCACTGAAAAACTTAGAATATAAGAAACGCACAGTGTAGTACATATTATATGAGTGAGTTGCACTGAAAAACTTAGAATATAAGAAACGCACAGTGTAGTACATAGTATATGAGTGAGTTGCACTGAAAAACTTAGAATATAAGAAATGCACAGTGTAGTACATAGTATATGAGTGAGTTGCACTGAAAAACTTAGAATATAAGAAACGCACAGTGTAGTACATAGTATATGAGTGAGTTGCACTGAAAAACTTAGAATATAAGAAACGCACAGTGTAGTACATAGTATATGAGTGAGTTGCACTGAAAAACTTAGAATATAAGAAACGCACAGTGTAGTACATAGTATATGAGTGAGTTGCATTGAAAAACTTAGAATTTACTGAAAAACCCGCATTAGACGAAATCCACAGTGTAGTACATTGTATATGAGTGAGTTGCACTGAAAAACTTAGAATTTACTGAAAAACCCGCATTAGACGAAATGCACAGTGTAGTACATTGGATATGAGTGAGTTGCACTGAAAAACTTAGAATTTACTGAAAAACCCGCATTAGACGAAATGCACAGTGTAGTACATTGTATATGAGTGAGTTGCACTGAAAAACTTAGAATTTACTGAAAAACCCGCATTAGACGAAATGCACAGTGTAGTACATTGTATATGAGTGAGTTGCATTGAAAAACTTAGAATTTACTGAAAAACCCGCATTAGACGAAATGCATAGTGTAGTACATTGTATATGAGTGAGTTGCACTGAAAAACTTAGAATTTACTGAAAAATCCGCATTAGACGAAATGCACAGTGTAGTACATTGTATATGAGTGAGTTGCACTGAAAAACTTAGAATTTACTGAAAAACCCGCATTAGACGAAATGCACAGTGTAGTACATTGTATATGAGTGAGTTGCACTGAAAAACTTAGAATTTACTGAAAAACCCGCATTAGACGAAATGCACAGTGTAGTACATTGTATATGAGTGAGTTGCACTGAAAAACTTAGAATTTACTGAAAAACCCGCATTAGACGAAATGCACAGTGTAGTACATTGTATATGAGTGAGTTGCACTGAAAAACTTAGAATTATCTGAAAAACCCGCATTAGACGAAATGCACAGTGTAGTACATTGTATATGAGTGAGTTGCACTGAAAAACTTAGAATTTACTGAAAAACCCGCATTAGACGAAATGCACAGTGTAGTACATTGGATATGAGTGAGTTGCACTGAAAAACTTAGAATTTACTGAAAAACCCGCATTAGACGAAATGCACAGTGTAGTACATTGGATATGAGTGAGTTGCACTGAAAAACTTAGAATATAAGAAACGCACAGTGTAGTACATAGTATATGAGTGAGTTGCACTGAAAAACTTAGAAAATAAGAAACGCACAGTGTAGTACATAGTATATGAGTGAGTTGCACTGAAAAACTTAGAATATAAGAAACGCACAGTGTAGTACATAGTATATGAGTGAGTTGCACTGAAAAACTTAGAATATAAGAAACGCACAGTGTACTACATGGTATATGAGTGAGTTGCACTGAAAAACTTAGAATATAAGAAACGCACAGTGTAGTACATAGTATATGAGTGAGTTGCACTGAAAAACTTAGAATGTAAGAAACGCACAGTGTAGTACATAGTATATGAGTGAGTTGCACTGAAAAACTTAGAATATAAGAAACGCACAGGGTAGTACATAGTATATGAGTGAGTTGCACTGAAAAACATAGAATATAAGAAACGCACAGTGTAGTACATAGTATATGAGTGAGTTGCACTGAAAAACTTAGAATTTACTGAAAAACCTGCATTACACGAAATGCACAGTGTAGTACATAGTATATGAGTGAGTTGCACTGAAAAACTTAGAATTTACTGAAATACCCGCATTACACGAAATGCACAGTGTAGTACATAATATTTGAGTGAGTTGCACTGAAAAACTTAGAATATAAGAAACGCACAGTGTAGTACATATTATATGAGTGAGTTGCACTGAAAAACTTAGAATATAAGAAACGCACAGTGTAGTACATAGTATATGAGTGAGTTGCACTGAAAAACTTAGAATATAAGAAATGCACAGTGTAGTACATAGTATATGAGTGAGTTGCACTGAAAAACTTAGAATATAAGAAACGCACAGTGTAGTACATAGTATATGAGTGAGTTGCACTGAAAAACTTAGAATATAAGAAACGCACAGTGTAGTACATAGTATATGAGTGAGTTGCACTGAAAAACTTAGAATATAAGAAACGCACAGTGTAGTACATAGTATATGAGTGAGTTGCACTGAAAAACTTAGAATATAAGAAACGCACAGTGTAGTACATAGTATATGAGTGAGTTGCATTGAAAAACTTAGAATTTACTGAAAACCCGCATTAGACGAAATGCACAGTGTAGTACATTGTATATGAGTGAGTTGCACTGAAAAACTTAGAATTTACTGAAAAACCCGCATTAGACGAAATGCACAGTGTAGTACATTGTATATGAGTGAGTTGCACTGAATACTTAGAATTTACTGAAAAACCCGCATTAGATGAAATGCACAGTGTAGTACATTGTATATGAGTGAGTTGCACTGAAAAACTTAGAATTTACTGAAAAACCCGCATTAGACGAAATGCACAGTGTAGTACATTGTATATGAGTGAGTTGCATTGAAAAACTTAGAATTTACTGAAAAACCCGCATTAGACGAAATGCACAGTGTAGTACATTGTATATGAGTGAGTTGCACTGAAAAACTTAGAATTTACTGAAAAACCCGCATTAGACGAAATGCACAGTGTAGTACATTGTATATGAATGAGTTGCAATGTAAAACTTAGAATTTACTGAAAAACCCGCATTAGACGAAATGCACAGTGTAGTACATTGTATATGAGTGAGTTGCACTGAAAAACTTAGAATTTACTGAAAAACCCGCATTAGACGAAATGCACAGTGTAGTACATTGTATATGAGTGAGTTGCACTGAAAAACTTAGAATTTACTGAAAAACCCGCATTAGACGAAATGCACAGTGTAGTACATTGTATATGAGTGAGTTGCACTGAAAAACTTAGAATTTACTGAAAAACCCGCATTAGACGAAATGCACAGTGTAGTACATTGTATATGAGTGAGTTGCACTGAAAAACTTAGAATTTACTGAAAAACCCGCATTAGACGAAATGCACAGTGTAGTACATTGGATATGAGTGAGTTGCACTGAAAAACTTAGAATTTACTGAAAAACCCGCATTAGACGAAATGCACAGTGTAGTACATTGGATATGAGTGAGTTGCACTGAAAAACTTAGAATATAAGAAACGCACAGTGTAGTACATAGTATATGAGTGAGTTGCACTGAAAAACTTAGAAAATAAGAAACGCACAGTGTAGTACATAGTATATGAGTGAGTTGCACTGAAAAACTTAGAATATAAGAAACGCACAGTGTAGTACATAGTATATGAGTGAGTTGCACTGAAAAACTTAGAAAATAAGAAACGCACAGTGTAGTACATAGTATATGAGTGAGTTGCACTGAAAAACTTAGAATATAAGAAACGCACAGCGTAGTACATAGTATATGAGTGAGTTGCACTGAAAAACTTAGAATATAAGAAACGCACAGTGTAGTACATAGTATATGAGTGAGTTGCACTGAAAAACTTAGAATATAAGAAACGCACAGTGTAGTACATAGTATATGAGTGAGTTGCATTGAAAAACTTAGAATTTACTGAAAAACCCGCATTAGACGAAATGCACAGTGTAGTACATTGTATATGAGTGAGTTGCACTGAAAAACTTAGAATTTACTGAAAAACCCGCATTAGACGAAATGCACAGTGTAGTACATTGTATATGAGTGAGTTGCACTGAATACTTAGAATTTACTGAAAAACCCGCATTAGACGAAATGCACAGTGTAGTACATTGTATATGAGTGAGTTGCATTGAAAAACTTAGAATTTACTGAAAAACCCGCATTAGACGAAATGCACAGTGTAGTACATTGTATATGAGTGAGTTGCACTGAAAAACTTAGAATTTACTGAAAAACCCGCATTAGACGAAATGCACAGTGTAGTACATTGTATATGAATGAGTTGCAATGAAAAACTTAGAATTTACTGAAAAACCCGCATTAGACGAAATGCACAGTGTAGTACAATGTATATGAGTGAGTTGCACTGAAAAACTTAGAATTTACTGAAAAACCCGCATTAGACGAAATGCACAGTGTAGTACATTGTATATGAGTGAGTTGCACTGAAAAACTTAGAATTTACTAAAAAACCCGCATTAGACGAAATGCACAGTGTAGTACATTGTATATGAGTGAGTTGCACTGAAAAACTTAGAATTTACTGAAAAACCCGCATTAGACGAAATGCACAGTGTAGTACATTGTATATGAGTGAGTTGCACTGAAAAACTTAGAATTTACTGAAAAACCCGCATTAGACGAAATGCACAGTGTAGTACATTGGATATGAGTGAGTTGCACTGAAAAACTTAGAATTTACTGAAAAACCCGCATTAGACGAAATGCACAGTGTAGTACATTGGATATGAGTGAGTTGCACTGAAAAACTTAGAATATAAGAAACGCACAGTGTAGTACATAGTATATGAGTGAGTTGCACTGAAAAACTTAGAATGTACTGAAATACCCGCATTACATGAAATGCACAGTGTAGTACATAGTATTTGAGTGAGTTGCACTGAAAAACTTAGAATATAAGAAACGCACAGTGTAGTACATATTATATGAGTGAGTTGCACTGAAAAACTTAGAATATAAGAAACGCACAGTGTAGTACATAGTATATGAGTGAGTTGCACTGAAAAACTTAGAATATAAGAAATGCACAGTGTAGTACATAGTATATGAGTGAGTTGCACAGAAAAACTTAGAATATAAGAAACGCACAGTGTAGTACATAGTATATGAGTGAGTTGCACTGAAAAACTTAGAATATAAGAAACGCACAGTGTAGTACATAGTATATGAGTGAGTTGCATTGAAAAACTTAGAATTTACTGAAAAACCCGCATTAGACGAAATGCACAGTGTAGTACATTGTATATGAGTGAGTTGCACTGAAAAACTTAGAATTTACTGAAAAACCCGCATTAGACGAAATGCACAGTGTAGTACATTGGATATGAGTGAGTTGCACTGAAAAACTTAGAATTTACTGAAAAAACCGCATGAGACGAAATGCACAGTGTAGTACATTGTATATGAGTGAGTTGCACTGAAAAACTTAGAATTTACTGAAAAACCCGCATTAGACGAAATGCACAGTGTAGTACATTGTATATGAGTGAGTTGCATTGAAAAACTTAGAATTTACTGAAAAACCCGCATTAGACGAAATGCATAGTGTAGTACATTGTATATGAGTGAGTTGCACTGAAAAACTTAGAATTTACTGAAAAACCCGCATTAGACGAAATGCACAGTGTAGTACATTGTATATGAGTGAGTTGCACTGAAAAACTTAGAATTTACTGAAAAACCCGCATTAGACGAAATGCACAGTGTAGTACATTGTATATGAGTGAGTTGCACTGAAAAACTTAGATTTACTGAAAAACCCGCATTAGACGAAATGCACAGTGTAGTACATTGTATATGAGTGAGTTGCACTGAAAAACTTAGAATTTACTGAAAAACCCGCATTAGACGAAATGCACAGTGTAGTACATTGGATATGAGTGAGTTGCACTGAAAAACTTAGAATTTACTGAAAAACCCGCATTAGACGAAATGCACAGTGTAGTACATTGGATATGAGTGAGTTGCACTGAAAAACTTAGAATATAAGAAACGCACAGTGTAGTACATAGTATATGAGTGAGTTGCACTGAAAAACTTAGAAAATAAGAAACGCACAGTGTAGTACATAGTATATGAGTGAGTTGCACTGAAAAACTTAGAATATAAGAAACGCACAGTGTAGTACATAGTATATGAGTGAGTTGCACTGAAAAACTTAGAAAATAAGAAACGCACAGTGTAGTACATAGTATATGAGTGAGTTGCACTGAAAAACTTAGAATATAAGAAACGCACAGTGTAGTACATAGTATATGAGTGAGTTGCACTGAAAAACTTAGAATATAAGAAACGCACAGTGTACTACATGGTATATGAGTGAGTTGCACTGAAAAACTTAGAATATAAGAAACGCACAGTGTAGTACATAGTATATGAGTGAGTTGCACTGAAAAACTTAGAATGTAAGAAACGCACAGTGTAGTACATAGTATATGAGTGAGTTGCACTGAAAAACTTAGAATATAAGAAACGCACAGGGTAGTACATAGTATATGAGTGAGTTGCACTGAAAAACATAGAATATAAGAAACGCACAGTGTAGTACATAGTATATGAGTGAGTTGCACTGAAAAACTTAGAATTTACTGAAAAACCTGCATTACACGAAATGCACAGTGTAGTACATAGTATATGAGTGAGTTGCACTGAAAAACTTAGAATATAAGAAACGCACAGTGTAGTACATAGTATATGAGTGAGTTGCACTGAAAAACTTAGAAAATAAGAAACACACAGTGTAGTACATCATATATGAGTGAGTTGCACTGAAAAACTTAGAATATAAGAAACGCACAGTGTAGTACATAGTATATGAGTGAGTTGCACTGAAAAACTTAGAAAATAAGAAACGCACAGTGTAGTACATAGTATATGAGTGAGTTGCACTGAAAAACTTAGAATATAAGAAACGCACAGTGTAGTACATAGTATATGAGTGAGTTGCACTGAAAAACTTAGAATATAAGAAACGCACAGTGTAGTACATAGTATATGAGTGAGTTGCACTGAAAAACTTAGAATTTACTGAAATACCCGCATTACACGAAATGCACAGTGTAGTACATAATATTTGAGTGAGTTGCACTGAAAAACTTAGAATATAAGAAACGCACAGTGTAGTACATATTATATGAGTGAGTTGCACTGAAAAACTTAGAATATAAGAAACGCACAGTGTAGTACATAGTATATGAGTGAGTTGCACTGAAAAACTTAGAATATAAGAAATGCACAGTGTAGTACATAGTATATGAGTGAGTTGCACTGAAAAACTTAGAATATAAGAAACGCACAGTGTAGTACATAGTATATGAGTGAGTTGCACTGAAAAACTTAGAATATAAGAAACGCACAGTGTAGTACATAGTATATGAGTGAGTTGCACTGAAAAACTTAGAATATAAGAAACGCACAGTGTAGTACATAGTATATGAGTGAGTTGCATTGAAAAACTTAGAATTTACTGAAAAACCCGCATTAGACGAAATCCACAGTGTAGTACATTGTATATGAGTGAGTTGCACTGAAAAACTTAGAATTTACTGAAAAACCCGCATTAGACGAAATGCACAGTGTAGTACATTGGATATGAGTGAGTTGCACTGAAAAACTTAGAATTTACTGAAAAACCCGCATTAGACGAAATGCACAGTGTAGTACATTGTATATGAGTGAGTTGCACTGAAAAACTTAGAATTTACTGAAAAACCCGCATTAGACGAAATGCACAGTGTAGTACATTGTATATGAGTGAGTTGCATTGAAAAACTTAGAATTTACTGAAAAACCCGCATTAGACGAAATGCATAGTGTAGTACATTGTATATGAGTGAGTTGCACTGAAAAACTTAGAATTTACTGAAAAATCCGCATTAGACGAAATGCACAGTGTAGTACATTGTATATGAGTGAGTTGCACTGAAAAACTTAGAATTTACTGAAAAACCCGCATTAGACGAAATGCACAGTGTAGTACATTGTATATGAGTGAGTTGCACTGAAAAACTTAGAATTTACTGAAAAACCCGCATTAGACGAAATGCACAGTGTAGTACATTGTATATGAGTGAGTTGCACTGAAAAACTTAGAATTTACTGAAAAACCCGCATTAGACGAAATGCACAGTGTAGTACATTGTATATGAGTGAGTTGCACTGAAAAACTTAGAATTATCTGAAAAACCCGCATTAGACGAAATGCACAGTGTAGTACATTGTATATGAGTGAGTTGCACTGAAAAACTTAGAATTTACTGAAAAACCCCGCATTAGACGAAATGCACAGTGTAGTACATTGGATATGAGTGAGTTGCACTGAAAAACTTAGAATTTACTGAAAAACCCGCATTAGACGAAATGCACAGTGTAGTACATTGGATATGAGTGAGTTGCACTGAAAAACTTAGAATATAAGAAACGCACAGTGTAGTACATAGTATATGAGTGAGTTGCACTGAAAAACTTAGAAAATAAGAAACGCACAGTGTAGTACATAGTATATGAGTGAGTTGCACTGAAAAACTTAGAATATAAGAAACGCACAGTGTAGTACATAGTATATGAGTGAGTTGCACTGAAAAACTTAGAATATAAGAAACGCACAGTGTACTACATGGTATATGAGTGAGTTGCACTGAAAAACTTAGAATATAAGAAACGCACAGTGTAGTACATAGTCATATGAGTGAGTTGCACTGAAAAAACTTAGAATGTAAGAAACGCACAGTGTAGTACATAGTATATGAGTGAGTTGCACTGAAAAACTTAGAATATAAGAAACGCACAGGGTAGTACATAGTATATGAGTGAGTTGCACTGAAAAACATAGAATATAAGAAACGCACAGTGTAGTACATAGTATATGAGTGAGTTGCACTGAAAAACTTAGAATTTACTGAAAAACCTGCATTACACGAAATGCACAGTGTAGTACATAGTATATGAGTGAGTTGCACTGAAAAACTTAGAATTTACTGAAATACCCGCATTACACGAAATGCACAGTGTAGTACATAATATTTGAGTGAGTTGCACTGAAAAACTTAGAATATAAGAAACGCACAGTGTAGTACATATTATATGAGTGAGTTGCACTGAAAAACTTAGAATATAAGAAACGCACAGTGTAGTACATAGTATATGAGTGAGTTGCACTGAAAAACTTAGAATATAAGAAATGCACAGTGTAGTACATAGTATATGAGTGAGTTGCACTGAAAAACTTAGAATATAAGAAACGCACAGTGTAGTACATAGTATATGAGTGAGTTGCACTGAAAAACTTAGAATATAAGAAACGCACAGTGTAGTACATAGTATATGAGTGAGTTGCACTGAAAAACTTAGAATATAAGAAACGCACAGTGTAGTACATAGTATATGAGTGAGTTGCACTGAAAAACTTAGAATATAAGAAACGCACAGTGTAGTACATAGTATATGAGTGAGTTGCATTGAAAAACTTAGAATTTACTGAAAACCCGCATTAGACGAAATGCACAGTGTAGTACATTGTATATGAGTGAGTTGCACTGAAAAACTTAGAATTTACTGAAAAACCCGCATTAGACGAAATGCACAGTGTAGTACATTGTATATGAGTGAGTTGCACTGAATACTTAGAATTTACTGAAAAACCCGCATTAGATGAAATGCACAGTGTAGTACATTGTATATGAGTGAGTTGCACTGAAAAACTTAGAATTTACTGAAAAACCCGCATTAGACGAAATGCACAGTGTAGTACATTGTATATGAGTGAGTTGCATTGAAAAACTTAGAATTTACTGAAAAACCCGCATTAGACGAAATGCACAGTGTAGTACATTGTATATGAGTGAGTTGCACTGAAAAACTTAGAATTTACTGAAAAACCCGCATTAGACGAAATGCACAGTGTAGTACATTGTATATGAATGAGTTGCAATGTAAAACTTAGAATTTACTGAAAAACCCGCATTAGACGAAATGCACAGTGTAGTACATTGTATATGAGTGAGTTGCACTGAAAAACTTAGAATTTACTGAAAAACCCGCATTAGACGAAATGCACAGTGTAGTACATTGTATATGAGTGAGTTGCACTGAAAAACTTAGAATTTACTGAAAAACCCGCATTAGACGAAATGCACAGTGTAGTACATTGTATATGAGTGAGTTGCACTGAAAAACTTAGAATTTACTGAAAAACCCGCATTAGACGAAATGCACAGTGTAGTACATTGTATATGAGTGAGTTGCACTGAAAAACTTAGAATTTACTGAAAAACCCGCATTAGACGAAATGCACAGTGTAGTACATTGGATATGAGTGAGTTGCACTGAAAAACTTAGAATTTACTGAAAAACCCGCATTAGACGAAATGCACAGTGTAGTACATTGGATATGAGTGAGTTGCACTGAAAAACTTAGAATATAAGAAACGCACAGTGTAGTACATAGTATATGAGTGAGTTGCACTGAAAAACTTAGAAAATAAGAAACGCACAGTGTAGTACATAGTATATGAGTGAGTTGCACTGAAAAACTTAGAATATAAGAAACGCACAGTGTAGTACATAGTATATGAGTGAGTTGCACTGAAAAACTTAGAAAATAAGAAACGCACAGTGTAGTACATAGTATATGAGTGAGTTGCACTGAAAAACTTAGAATATAAGAAACGCACAGCGTAGTACATAGTATATGAGTGAGTTGCACTGAAAAACTTAGAATATAAGAAACGCACAGTGTAGTACATAGTATATGAGTGAGTTGCACTGAAAAACTTAGAATATAAGAAACGCACAGTGTAGTACATAGTATATGAGTGAGTTGCATTGAAAAACTTAGAATTTACTGAAAAACCCGCATTAGACGAAATGCACAGTGTAGTACATTGTATATGAGTGAGTTGCACTGAAAAACTTAGAATTTACTGAAAAACCCGCATTAGACGAAATGCACAGTGTAGTACATTGTATATGAGTGAGTTGCACTGAATACTTAGAATTTACTGAAAAACCCGCATTAGACGAAATGCACAGTGTAGTACATTGTATATGAGTGAGTTGCATTGAAAAACTTAGAATTTACTGAAAAACCCGCATTAGACGAAATGCACAGTGTAGTACATTGTATATGAGTGAGTTGCACTGAAAAACTTAGAATTTACTGAAAAACCCGCATTAGACGAAATGCACAGTGTAGTACATTGTATATGAATGAGTTGCAATGAAAAACTTAGAATTTACTGAAAAACCCGCATTAGACGAAATGCACAGTGTAGTACAATGTATATGAGTGAGTTGCACTGAAAAACTTAGAATTTACTGAAAAACCCGCATTAGACGAAATGCACAGTGTAGTACATTGTATATGAGTGAGTTGCACTGAAAAACTTAGAATTTACTAAAAAACCCGCATTAGACGAAATGCACAGTGTAGTACATTGTATATGAGTGAGTTGCACTGAAAAACTTAGAATTTACTGAAAAACCCGCATTAGACGAAATGCACAGTGTAGTACATTGTATATGAGTGAGTTGCACTGAAAAACTTAGAATTTACTGAAAAACCCGCATTAGACGAAATGCACAGTGTAGTACATTGGATATGAGTGAGTTGCACTGAAAAACTTAGAATTTACTGAAAAACCCGCATTAGACGAAATGCACAGTGTAGTACATTGGATATGAGTGAGTTGCACTGAAAAACTTAGAATATAAGAAACGCACAGTGTAGTACATAGTATATGAGTGAGTTGCACTGAAAAACTTAGAATGTACTGAAATACCCGCATTACATGAAATGCACAGTGTAGTACATAGTATTTGAGTGAGTTGCACTGAAAAACTTAGAATATAAGAAACGCACAGTGTAGTACATATTATATGAGTGAGTTGCACTGAAAAACTTAGAATATAAGAAACGCACAGTGTAGTACATAGTATATGAGTGAGTTGCACTGAAAAACTTAGAATATAAGAAATGCACAGTGTAGTACATAGTATATGAGTGAGTTGCACAGAAAAACTTAGAATATAAGAAACGCACAGTGTAGTACATAGTATATGAGTGAGTTGCACTGAAAAACTTAGAATATAAGAAACGCACAGTGTAGTACATAGTATATGAGTGAGTTGCATTGAAAAACTTAGAATTTACTGAAAAACCCGCATTAGACGAAATGCACAGTGTAGTACATTGTATATGAGTGAGTTGCACTGAAAAACTTAGAATTTACTGAAAAACCCGCATTAGACGAAATGCACAGTGTAGTACATTGGATATGAGTGAGTTGCACTGAAAAACTTAGAATTTACTGAAAAAACCGCATGAGACGAAATGCACAGTGTAGTACATTGTATATGAGTGAGTTGCACTGAAAAACTTAGAATTTACTGAAAAACCCGCATTAGACGAAATGCACAGTGTAGTACATTGTATATGAGTGAGTTGCATTGAAAAACTTAGAATTTACTGAAAAACCCGCATTAGACGAAATGCATAGTGTAGTACATTGTATATGAGTGAGTTGCACTGAAAAACTTAGAATTTACTGAAAAATCCGCATTAGACGAAATGCACAGTGTAGTACATTGTATATGAGTGAGTTGCACTGAAAAACTTAGAATTTACTGAAAAACCCGCATTAGACGAAATGCACAGTGTAGTACATTGTATATGAGTGAGTTGCACTGAAAAACTTAGAATTTACTGAAAAACCCGCATTAGACGAAATGCACAGTGTAGTACATTGTATATGAGTGAGTTGCACTGAAAAACTTAGAATTTACTGAAAAACCCGCATTAGACGAAATGCACAGTGTAGTACATTGTATATGAGTGAGTTGCACTGAAAAACTTTGAATTTACTGAAAAACCCGCATTAGACGAAATGCACAGTGTAGTACATTGTATATGAGTGAGTTGCACTGAAAAACTTAGAATTTACTGAAAAACCCGCATTAGACGAAATGCACAGTGTAGTACATTGGATATGAGTGAGTTGCACTGAAAAACTTAGAATTTACTGAAAAACCCGCATTAGACGAAATGCACAGTGTAGTACATTGGATATGAGTGAGTTGCACTGAAAAACTTAGAATATAAGAAACGCACAGTGTAGTACATAGTATATGAGTGAGTTGCACTGAAAAACTTAGAAAATAAGAAACGCACAGTGTAGTACATAGTATATGAGTGAGTTGCACTGAAAAACTTAGAATATAAGAAACGCACAGTGTAGTACATAGTATATGAGTGAGTTGCACTGAAAAACTTAGAAAATAAGAAACGCACAGTGTAGTACATAGTATATGAGTGAGTTGCACTGAAAAACTTAGAATATAAGAAACGCACAGTGTAGTACATAGTATATGAGTGAGTTGCACTGAAAAACTTAGAATATAAGAAACGCACAGTGTACTACATGGTATATGAGTGAGTTGCACTGAAAAACTTAGAATATAAGAAACGCACAGGGTAGTACATAGTATATGAGTGAGTTGCACTGAAAAACTTAGAATTTACTGAAAAACCCGCATTAGACGAAATGCACAGTGTAGTACATTGTATATGAGTGAGTTGCATTGAAAAACTTAGAATTTACTGAAAAACCCGCATTAGACGAAATGCATAGTGTAGTACATTGTATATGAGTGAGTTGCACTGAAAAACTTAGAATTTACTGAAAAATCCGCATTAGACGAAATGCACAGTGTAGTACATTGTATATGAGTGAGTTGCACTGAAAAACTTAGAATTTACTGAAAAACCCGCATTAGACGAAATGCACAGTGTAGTACATTGTATATGAGTGATTTGCACTGAAAAACTTAGAATTTACTGAAAAACCCGCATTAGACGAAATGCACAGTGTAGTACATTGTATATGAGTGAGTTGCACTGAAAAACTTAGAATTTACTGAAAAACCCGCATTAGACGAAATGCACAGTGTAGTACATTGTATATGAGTGAGTTGCACTGAAAAACTTAGAATTTACTGAAAAACCCGCATTAGACGAAATGCACAGTGTAGTACATTGTATATGAGTGAGTTGCACTGAAAAACTTAGAATTTACTGAAAAACCCGCATTAGACGAAATGCACAGTGTAGTACATTGGATATGAGTGAGTTGCACTGAAAAACTTAGAATTTACTGAAAAACCCGCATTAGACGAAATGCACAGTGTAGTACATTGGATATGAGTGAGTTGCACTGAAAAACTTAGAATATAAGAAACGCACAGTGTAGTACATAGTATATGAGTGAGTTGCACTGAAAAACTTAGAAAATAAGAAACGCACAGTGTAGTACATAGTATATGAGTGAGTTGCACTGAAAAACTTAGAATATAAGAAACGCACAGTGTAGTACATAGTATATGAGTGAGTTGCACTGAAAAACTTAGAAAATAAGAAACGCACAGTGTACTACATAGTATATGAGTGAGTTGCACTGAAAAACTTAGAATATAAGAAACGCACAGTGTAGTACATAGTATATGAGTGAGTTGCACTGAAAAACTTAGAATATAAGAAACGCACAGTGTACTACATGGTATATGAGTGAGTTGCACTGAAAAACTTAGAATATAAGAAACGCACAGTGTAGTACATAGTATATGAGTGAGTTGCACTGAAAAACTTAGAATGTAAGAAACGCACAGTGTAGTACATAGTATATGAGTGAGTTGCACTGAAAAACTTAGAATATAAGAAACGCACAGGGTAGTACATAGTATATGAGTGAGTTGCACTGAAAAACATAGAATATGAGAAACGCACAGTGTAGTACATAGTATATGAGTGAGTTGCACTGAAAAACTTAGAATTTACTGAAAAACCTGCATTACACGAAATGCACAGTGTAGTACATAGTATATGAGTGAGTTGCACTGAAAAACTTAGAATATAAGAAACGCACAGTGTAGTACATAGTATATGAGTGAGTTGCACTGAAAAACTTAGAAAATAAGAAACGCACAGTGTAGTACATAGTATATGAGTGAGTTGCACTGAAAAACTTAGAATATAAGAAACGCACAGTGTAGTACATAGTATATGAGTGAGTTGCACTGAAAAACTTAGAATATAAGAAACGCACAGTGTAGTACATAGTATATGAGTGAGTTGCACTGAAAAACTTAGAATTTACTGAAATACCCGCATTACACGAAATGCACAGTGTAGTACATAATATTTGAGTGAGTTGCACTGAAAAACTTAGAATATAAGAAACGCACAGTGTAGTACATATTATATGAGTGAGTTGCACTGAAAAACTTAGAATATAAGAAACGCACAGTGTAGTACATAGTATATGAGTGAGTTGCACTGAAAAACTTAGAATATAAGAAATGCACAGTGTAGTACATAGTATATGAGTGAGTTGCACTGAAAAACTTAGAATATAAGAAACGCACAGTGTAGTACATAGTATATGAGTGAGTTGCACTGAAAAACTTAGAATATAAGAAACGCACAGTGTAGTACATAGTATATGAGTGAGTTGCACTGAAAAACTTAGAATATAAGAAACGCACAGTGTAGTACATAGTATATGAGTGAGTTGCACTGAAAAACTTAGAATATAAGAAACGCACAGTGTAGTACATAGTATATGAGTGAGTTGCATTGAAAAACTTAGAATTTACTGAAAAACCCGCATTAGACGAAATGCACAGTGTAGTACATTGTATATGAGTGAGTTGCACTGAAAAACTTAGAATTTACTGAAAAACCCGCATTAGACGAAATGCACAGTGTAGTACATTGTATATGAGTGAGTTGCACTGAATACTTAGAATTTACTGAAAAACCCGCATTAGACGAAATGCACAGTGTAGTACATTGTATATGAGTGAGTTGCACTGAAAAACTTAGAATTTACTGAAAAACCCGCATTAGACGAAATGCACAGTGTAGTACATTGTATATGAGTGAGTTGCATTGAAAAACTTAGAATTTACTGAAAAACCCGCATTAGACGAAATGCACAGTGTAGTACATTGTATATGAGTGAGTTGCACTGAAAAACTTAGAATTTACTGAAAAACCCGCATTAGACGAAATGCACAGTGTAGTACATTGTATATGAATGAGTTGCAATGTAAAACTTAGAATTTACTGAAAAACCCGCATTAGACGAAATGCACAGTGTAGTACATTGTATATGAGTGAGTTGCACTGAAAAACTTAGAATTTACTGAAAAACCCGCATTAGACGAAATGCACAGTGTAGTACATTGGATATGAGTGAGTTGCACTGAAAAACTTAGAATTTACTGAAAAACCCGCATTAGACGAAATGCACAGTGTAGTACATTGGATATGAGTGAGTTGCACTGAAAAACTTAGAATATAAGAAACGAACAGTGTAGTACATAGTATATGAGTGAGTTGCACTGAAAAACTTAGAATATAAGAAACGCACAGTGTAGTACATAGTATATGAGTGAGTTGCACTGAAAAACTTAGAATATAAGAAATGCACAGTGTAGTACATAGTATATGAGTGAGTTGCACAGAAAAACTTAGAATATAAGAAACGCACAGTGTAGTACATAGTATATGAGTGAGTTGCATTGAAAAACTTAGAATTTACTGAAAAACCCGCATTAGACGAAATGCACAGTGTAGTACATTGTATATGAGTGAGTTGCACTGAAAAACTTAGAATTTACTGAAAAACCCGCATTAGACGAAATGCACAGTGTAGTACATTGGATATGAGTGAGTTGCACTGAAAAACTTAGAATTTACTGAAAAACCCGCATTAGACGAAATGCACAGTGTAGTACATTGTATATGAGTGAGTTGCATTGAAAAACTTAGAATTTACTGAAAAACCCGCATTAGACGAAATGCATAGTGTAGTACATTGTATATGAGTGAGTTGCACTGAAAAACTTAGAATTTACTGAAAAATCCGCATTAGACGAAATGCACAGTGTAGTACATTGTATATGAGTGAGTTGCACTGAAAAACTTAGAATTTACTGAAAAACCCGCATTAGACGAAATGCACAGTGTAGTACATTGTATATGAGTGAGTTGCACTGAAAAACTTAGAATTTACTGAAAAACCCGCATTAGACGAAATGCACAGTGTAGTACATTGTATATGAGTGAGTTGCACTGAAAAACTTAGAATTTACTGAAAAACCCGCATTAGACGAAATGCACAGTGTAGTACATTGGATATGAGTGAGTTGCACTGAAAAACTTAGAATTTACTGAAAAACCCGCATTAGACGAAATGCACAGTGTAGTACATTGGATATGAGTGAGTTGCACTGAAAAACTTAGAATATAAGAAACGCACAGTGTAGTACATAGTATATGAGTGAGTTGCACTGAAAAACTTAGAAAATAAGAAACGCACAGTGTAGTACATAGTATATGAGTGAGTTGCACTGAAAAACTTAGAATATAAGAAACGCACAGTGTAGTACATAGTATATGAGTGAGTTGCACTGAAAAACTTAGAATATAAGAAACGCACAGTGTAGTACATAGTATATGAGTGAGTTGCACTGAAAAACTTAGAATTTACTGAAATACCCGCATTACACGAAATGCACAGTGTAGTACATAATATTTGAGTGAGTTGCACTGAAAAACTTAGAATATAAGAAACGCACAGTGTAGTACATATTATATGAGTGAGTTGCACTGAAAAACTTAGAATATAAGAAACGCACAGTGTAGTACATAGTATATGAGTGAGTTGCACTGAAAAACTTAGAATATAAGAAATGCACAGTGTAGTACATAGTATATGAGTGAGTTGCACTGAAAAACTTAGAATATAAGAAACGCACAGTGTAGTACATAGTATATGAGTGAGTTGCACTGAAAAACTTAGAATATAAGAAACGCACAGTGTAGTACATAGTATATGAGTGAGTTGCACTGAAAAACTTAGAATATAAGAAACGCACAGTGTAGTACATAGTATATGAGTGAGTTGCACTGAAAAACTTAGAATATAAGAAACGCACAGTGTAGTACATAGTATATGAGTGAGTTGCATTGAAAAACTTAGAATTTACTGAAAAACCCGCATTAGACGAAATGCACAGTGTAGTACATTGTATATGAGTGAGTTGCACTGAAAAACTTAGAATTTACTGAAAAACCCGCATTAGACGAAATGCACAGTGTAGTACATTGTATATGAGTGAGTTGCACTGAATACTTAGAATTTACTGAAAAACCCGCATTAGACGAAATGCACAGTGTAGTACATTGTATATGAGTGAGTTGCACTGAAAAACTTAGAATTTACTGAAAAACCCGCATTAGACGAAATGCACAGTGTAGTACATTGTATATGAGTGAGTTGCATTGAAAAACTTAGAATTTACTGAAAAACCCGCATTAGACGAAATGCACAGTGTAGTACATTGTATATGAGTGAGTTGCACTGAAAAACTTAGAATTTACTGAAAAACCCGCATTAGACGAAATGCACAGTGTAGTACATTGTATATGAATGAGTTGCAATGTAAAACTTAGAATTTACTGAAAAACCCGCATTAGACGAAATGCACAGTGTAGTACATTGTATATGAGTGAGTTGCACTGAAAAACTTAGAATTTACTGAAAAACCCGCATTAGACGAAATGCACAGTGTAGTACATTGGATATGAGTGAGTTGCACTGAAAAACTTAGAATTTACTGAAAAACCCGCATTAGACGAAATGCACAGTGTAGTACATTGGATATGAGTGAGTTGCACTGAAAAACTTAGAATATAAGAAACGAACAGTGTAGTACATAGTATATGAGTGAGTTGCACTGAAAAACTTAGAATATAAGAAACGCACAGTGTAGTACATAGTATATGAGTGAGTTGCACTGAAAAACTTAGAATATAAGAAATGCACAGTGTAGTACATAGTATATGAGTGAGTTGCACAGAAAAACTTAGAATATAAGAAACGCACAGTGTAGTACATAGTATATGAGTGAGTTGCACTGAAAAACTTAGAATATAAGAAACGCACAGTGTAGTACATAGTATATGAGTGAGTTGCATTGAAAAACTTAGAATTTACTGAAAAACCCGCATTAGACGAAATGCACAGTGTAGTACATTGTATATGAGTGAGTTGCACTGAAAAACTTAGAATTTACTGAAAAACCCGCATTAGACGAAATGCACAGTGTAGTACATTGGATATGAGTGAGTTGCACTGAAAAACTTAGAATTTACTGAAAAACCCGCATTAGACGAAATGCACAGTGTAGTACATTGTATATGAGTGAGTTGCACTGAAAAACTTAGAATTTACTGAAAAACCCGCATTAGACGAAATGCACAGTGTAGTACATTGTATATGAGTGAGTTGCATTGAAAAACTTAGAATTTACTGAAAAACCCGCATTAGACGAAATGCATAGTGTAGTACATTGTATATGAGTGAGTTGCACTGAAAAACTTAGAATTTACTGAAAAATCCGCATTAGACGAAATGCACAGTGTAGTACATTGTATATGAGTGAGTTGCACTGAAAAACTTAGAATTTACTGAAAAACCCGCATTAGACGAAATGCACAGTGTAGTACATTGTATATGAGTGAGTTGCACTGAAAAACTTAGAATTTACTGAAAAACCCGCATTAGACGAAATGCACAGTGTAGTACATTGTATATGAGTGAGTTGCACTGAAAAACTTAGAATTTACTGAAAAACCCGCATTAGACGAAATGCACAGTGTAGTACATTGGATATGAGTGAGTTGCACTGAAAAACTTAGAATTTACTGAAAAACCCGCATTAGACGAAATGCACAGTGTAGTACATTGTATATGAGTGAGTTGCACTGAAAAACTTAGAATTTACTGAAAAACCCGCATTAGACGAAATGCACAGTGTAGTACATTGGATATGAGTGAGTTGCACTGAAAAACTTAGAATTTACTGAAAAACCCGCATTAGACGAAATGCACAGTGTAGTACATTGGATATGAGTGAGTTGCACTGAAAAACTTAGAATATAAGAAACGCACAGTGTAGTACATAGTATATGAGTGAGTTGCACTGAAAAACTTAGAAAATAAGAAACACACAGTGTAGTACATAGTATATGAGTGAGTTGCACTGAAAAACTTAGAATATAAGAAACGCACAGTGTAGTACATAGTATATGAGTGAGTTGCACTGAAAAACTTAGAATATAAGAAACGCACAGTGTACTACATGGTATATGAGTGAGTTGCACTGAAAAACTTAGAATATAAGAAACGCACAGTGTAGTACATAGTATATGAGTGAGTTGCACTGAAAAACTTAGAATGTAAGAAACGCACAGTGTAGTACATAGTATATGAGTGAGTTGCACTGAAAAACTTAGAATATAAGAAACGCACAGGGTAGTACATAGTATATGAGTGAGTTGCACTGAAAAACATAGAATATAAGAAACGCACAGTGTAGTACATAGTATATGAGTGAGTTGCACTGAAAAACTTAGAATTTACTGAAAAACCTGCATTACACGAAATGCACAGTGTAGTACATAGTATATGAGTGAGTTGCACTGAAAAACTTAGAATATAAGAAACGCACAGTGTAGTACATAGTATATGAGTGAGTTGCACTGAAAAACTTAGAAAATAAGAAACGCACAGTGTAGTACATAGTATATGAGTGAGTTGCACTGAAAAACTTAGAATATAAGAAACGCACAGTGTAGTACATAGTATATGAGTGAGTTGCACTGAAAAACTTAGAATATAAGAAACGCACAGTGTAGTACATAGTATATGAGTGAGTTGCACTGAAAAACTTAGAATTTACTGAAATACCCGCATTACACGAAATGCACAGTGTAGTACATAATATTTGAGTGAGTTGCACTGAAAAACTTAGAATATAAGAAACGCACAGTGTAGTACATATTATATGAGTGAGTTGCACTGAAAAACTTAGAATATAAGAAACGCACAGTGTAGTACATAGTATATGAGTGAGTTGCACTGAAAAACTTAGAATATAAGAAATGCACAGTGTAGTACATAGTATATGAGTGAGTTGCACTGAAAAACTTAGAATATAAGAAACGCACAGTGTAGTACATAGTATATGAGTGAGTTGCACTGAAAAACTTAGAATATAAGAAACGCACAGTGTAGTACATAGTATATGAGTGAGTTGCACTGAAAAACTTAGAATATAAGAAACGCACAGTGTAGTACATAGTATATGAGTGAGTTGCACTGAAAAACTTAGAATATAAGAAACGCACAGTGTAGTACATAGTATATGAGTGAGTTGCATTGAAAAACTTAGAATTTACTGAAAAACCCGCATTAGACGAAATGCACAGTGTAGTACATTGTATATGAGTGAGTTGCACTGAAAAACTTAGAATTTACTGAAAAACCCGCATTAGACGAAATGCACAGTGTAGTACATTGTATATGAGTGAGTTGCACTGAATACTTAGAATTTACTGAAAAACCCGCATTAGACGAAATGCACAGTGTAGTACATTGTATATGAGTGAGTTGCACTGAAAAACTTAGAATTTACTGAAAAACCCGCATTAGACGAAATGCACAGTGTAGTACATTGTATATGAGTGAGTTGCATTGAAAAACTTAGAATTTACTGAAAAACCCGCATTAGACGAAATGCACAGTGTAGTACATTGTATATGAGTGAGTTGCACTGAAAAACTTAGAATTTACTGAAAAACCCGCATTAGACCAAATGCACAGTGTAGTACATTGTATATGAATGAGTTGCAATGTAAAACTTAGAATTTACTGAAAAACCCGCATTAGACGAAATGCACAGTGTAGTACATTGTATATGAGTGAGTTGCACTGAAAAACTTAGAATTTACTGAAAAACCCGCATTAGACGAAATGCACAGTGTAGTACATTGTATATGAGTGAGTTGCACTGAAAAACTTAGAATTTACTGAAAAACCCGCATTAGACGAAATGCACAGTGTAGTACATTGGATATGAGTGAGTTGCACTGAAAAACTTAGAATTTACTGAAAAACCCGCATTAGACGAAATGCACAGTGTAGTACATTGGATATGAGTGAGTTGCACTGAAAAACTTAGAATATAAGAAACGAACAGTGTAGTACATAGTATATGAGTGAGTTGCACTGAAAAACTTAGAAAATAAGAAACGCAAAGTGTAGTACATAGTATATGAGTGAGTTGCACTGAAAAACTTAGAATATAAGAAACGCACAGTGTAGTACATAGTATATGAGTGAGTTGCACTGAAAAACTTAGAAAATAAGAAACGCACAGTGTAGTACATAGTATATGAGTGAGTTGCACTGAAAAACTTAGAATATAAGAAACGCACAGCGTAGTACATAGTATATGAGTGAGTTGCACTGAAAAACTTAGAATATAAGAAACGCACAGCGTAGTACATAGTATATGAGTGAGTTGCACTGAAAAACTTAGAATATAAGAAATGCACAGTGTAGTACATAGTATATGAGTGAGTTGCATTGAAAAACTTAGAATTTACTGAAAAACCCGCATTAGACGAAATGCACAGTGTAGTACATTGTATATGAGTGAGTTGCACTGAAAAACTTAGAATTTACTGAAAAACCCGCATTAGACGAAATGCACAGTGTAGTACATTGTATATGAGTGAGTTGCACTGAATACTTAGAATTTACTGAAAAACCCGCATAAGACGAAATGCACAGTGTAGTACATTGTATATGAGTGAGTTGCATTGAAAAACTTAGAATTTACTGAAAAACCCGCATTAGACGAAATGCACAGTGTAGTACATTGTATATGAGTGAGTTGCACTGAAAAACTTAGAATTTACTGAAAAACCCGCATTAGACGAAATGCACAGTGTAGTACATTGTATATGAATGAGTTGCAATGAAAAACTTAGAATTTACTGAAAAACCCGCATTAGAAGAAATGCACAGTGTAGTACATTGTATATGAGTGAGTTGCACTGAAAAACTTAGAATTTACTGAAAAACCCGCATTAGACGAAATGCACAGTGTAGTACATTGTATATGAGTGAGTTGCACTGAAAAACTTAGAATTTACTGAAAAACCCGCATTAGACGAAATGCACAGTGTAGTACATTGTATATGAGTGAGTTGCACTGAAAAACTTAGAATTTACTGAAAAACCCGCATTAGACGAAATGCACAGTGTAGTACATTGTATATGAGTGAGTTGCACTGAAAAACTTAGAATTTACTGAAAAACCCGCTTTAGACGAAATGCACAGTGTAGTACATTGGATATGAGTGAGTTGCACTGAAAAACGTAGAATTTACTGAAAAACCCGCATTAGACGAAATGCACAGTGTAGTACATTGGATATGAGTGAGTTGCACTGAAAAACTTAGAATATAAGAAACGCACAGTGTAGTACATAGTATATGAGTGAGTTGCACTGAAAAACTTAGAAAATAAGAAACGCACAGTGTAGTACATAGTATATGAGTGAGTTGCACTGAAAAACTTAGAATATAAGAAACGCACAGTGTAGTACATAGTATATGAGTGAGTTGCACTGAAAAACTTAGAAAATAAGAAACGCACAGTGTAGTACATAGTATATGAGTGAGTTGCACTGAAAAACTTAGAATATAAGAAACGCACAGCGTAGTACATAGTATATGAGTGAGTTGCACTGAAAAACTTAGAATATAAGAAACGCACAGTGTAGTACATAGTATATGAGTGAGTTGCACTGAAAAACTTAGAATATAAGAAACGCACAGTGTAGTACATAGTATATGAGTGAGTTGCACTGAAAAACTAAGAATTTACTGAAAAACCCGCATTGCACGAAATGCACAGTGTAGTACATAGTATATGAGTGAGTTGCACTGAAAAACTTAGAATATAAGAAACGCACAGTGTAGTACATAGTATATGAGTGAGTTGCACTGAAAAACTTAGAATTTTCTGAAAAACCCGCATTACATGAAATGCACAGTGTAGTACATAGTATATGAGTGAGTTGCACTGAAAAACTTAGAATATAAGAAACGCACAGTGTAGTACATAGTATATGAGTGATTGCACTGAAAAACTTAGAATATAAGAAACGCAAAGTGTAGTACATAGTATATGAGTGAGTTGCACTGAAAAACTTAGAAAATAAGAAACGCACAGTGTAGTACATAGTATATGAGGGAGTTGCACTGAAAAACTTAGAATATAAGAAACGCACAGTGTAGTACATAGTATATGAGTGACTTGCACTGAAAAACTTAGAAAATAAGAAACGCACAGTGTAGTACATAGTATATGAGTGAGTTGCACTGAAAAACTTAGAATATAAGAAACGCACAGTGTAGTACATAGTATATGAGTGAGTTGCACTGAAAAACTTAGAATATAAGAAACGCACAGTGTAGTACATAGTATATGAGTGAGTTGCACTGAAAAACTTAGAATATAAGAAACGCACAGTGTAGTACATAGTATATGAGTGAGTTGCACTGAAAAACTAAGAATTTACTGAAAAACCCGCAATGCACGAAATACACAGTGTAGTACATAGTATATGAGTGAGTTGCACTGAAAAACTTAGAATATAAGAAACGCACAGTGTAGTACATAGTATATGAGTGAGTTGCACTGAAAAACTTAGAATTTACTGAAAAACCCGCATTACATGAAATGCACAGTGTAGTACATAGTATATGAGTGAGTTGCACTGAAAAACTTAGAATATAAGAAACGCACAGTGTAGTACATAGTATATGAGTGATTGCACTGAAAAACTTAGAATATAAGAAACGCAAAGTGTAGTACATAGTATATGAGTGAGTTGCACTGAAAAACTTAGAATATAGGAAACGCACAGTGTAGTACATAGTATATGAGTGAGTTGCACTGAAAAACTTAGAATTTACTGAAAAACCTGCATTAGACGAAATGCACAGTGTAGTACATTGGATATGAGTGAGTTGCACTGAAAAACTTAGAATTTACTGAAAAACCCGCATTAGACGAAATGCACAGTGTAGTACATTGGATATGAGTGAGTTGCACTGAAAAACTTAGAATTTACTGAAAAACCCGCATTAGACGAAATGCACAGTGTAGTACATTGGATATGAGTGAGTTGCACTGAAAAACTTAGAATATAAGAAACGCACAGTGTAGTACATAGTATATGAGTGAGTTGCACTGAAAAACTTAGAAAATAAGAACGCACAGTGTAGTACATAGTATATGAGTGAGTTGCACTGAAAAACTTAGAATATAAGAAACGCACAGTGTAGTACATAGTATATGAGTGAGTTGCACTGAAAAACTTAGAAAATAAGAAACGCACAGCATAGTACATAGTATATGAGTGAGTTGCACTGAAAAACTTAGAATATAAGAAACGCACAGCGTAGTACATAGTATATGAGTGAGTTGCACTGAAAAACTTAGAATATAAGAAACGCACAGTGTAGTACATAGTATATGAGTGAGTTGCACTGAAAAACTTAGAATATAAGAAACGCACAGTGTAGTACATAGTATATAAGTGAGTTGCACTGAAAAACTAAGAATTTACTGAAAAACCCACATTGCACGAAATGCACAGTGTAGTACATAGTATATGAGTGAGTTGCACTGAAAAACTTAGAATATAAGAAACGCACAGTGTAGTACATAGTATATGAGTGAGTTGCACTGAAAAACTTAGAATTTACTGAAAAACCCGCATTACATGAAATGCACAGTGTAGTACATAGTATATGAGTGAGTTGCACTGAAAAACTTAGAATATAAGAAACGCACAGTGTAGTACATAGTATATGAGTGATTGCACTGAAAAACTTAGAATATAAGAAACGCAAAGTGTAGTACATAGTATATGAGTGAGTTGCACTGAAAAACTTAGAAAATAAGAAACGCACAGTGTAGTACATAGTATATGAGTGAGTTGCACTGAAAAACTTAGAATATAAGAAACGCACAGCGTAGTACATAGTATATGAGTGAGTTGCACTGAAAAACTTAGAATATAAGAAACGCACAGTGTAGTACATAGTATATGAGTGAGTTGCACTGAAAAACTTAGAATATAAGAAACGCACAGTGTAGTACATAGTATATGAGTGAGTTGCACTGAAAAACTAAGAATTTACTGAAAAACCCGCATTGCACGAAATGCACAGTGTAGTACATAGTATATGAGTGAGTTGCACTGAAAAACTTAGAATATAAGAAACGCACAGTGTAGTACATAGTATATGAGTGAGTTGCACTGAAAAACTTAGAATTTTCTGAAAAACCCGCATTACATGAAATGCACAGTGTAGTACATAGTATATGAGTGAGTTGCACTGAAAAACTTAGAATATAAGAAACGCACAGTGTAGTACATAGTATATGAGTGATTGCACTGAAAAACTTAGAATATAAGAAACGCAAAGTGTAGTACATAGTATATGAGTGAGTTGCACTGAAAAACTTAGAAAATAAGAAACGCACAGTGTAGTACATAGTATATGAGGGAGTTGCACTGAAAAACTTAGAATATAAGAAACGCACAGTGTAGTACATAGTATATGAGTGACTTGCACTGAAAAACTTAGAAAATAAGAAACGCACAGTGTAGTACATAGTATATGAGTGAGTTGCACTGAAAAACTTAGAATATAAGAAACGCACAGTGTAGTACATAGTATATGAGTGAGTTGCACTGAAAAACTTAGAATATAAGAAACGCACAGTGTAGTACATAGTATATGAGTGAGTTGCACTGAAAAACTTAGAATATAAGAAACGCACAGTGTAGTACATAGTATATGAGTGAGTTGCACTGAAAAACTAAGAATTTACTGAAAAACCCGCAATGCACGAAATGCACAGTGTAGTACATAGTATATGAGTGAGTTGCACTGAAAAACTTAGAATATAAGAAACGCACAGTGTAGTACATAGTATATGAGTGAGTTGCACTGAAAAACTTAGAATTTACTGAAAAACCCGCATTACATGAAATGCACAGTGTAGTACATAGTATATGAGTGAGTTGCACTGAAAAACTTAGAATATAAGAAACGCACAGTGTAGTACATAGTATATGAGTGATTGCACTGAAAAACTTAGAATATAAGAAACGCAAAGTGTAGTACATAGTATATGAGTGAGTTGCACTGAAAAACTTAGAATATAGGAAACGCACAGGGTAGTACATAGTATATGAGTGAGTTGCACTGAAAAACTTAGAATTTACTGAAAAACCTGCATTAGACGAAATGCACAGTGTAGTACATTGGATATGAGTGAGTTGCACTGAAAAACTTAGAATTTACTGAAAAACCCGCATTAGACGAAATGCACAGTGTAGTACATTGGATATGAGTGAGTTGCACTGAAAAACTTAGAATTTACTGAAAAACCCGCATTAGACGAAATGCACAGTGTAGTACATTGGATATGAGTGAGTTGCACTGAAAAACTTAGAATATAAGAAACGCACAGTGTAGTACATAGTATATGAGTGAGTTGCACTGAAAAACTTAGAAAATAAGAAACGCACAGTGTAGTACATAGTATATGAGTGAGTTGCACTGAAAAACTTAGAATATAAGAAACGCACAGTGTAGTACATAGTATATGAGTGAGTTGCACTGAAAAACTTAGAAAATAAGAAACGCACAGCATAGTACATAGTATATGAGTGAGTTGCACTGAAAAACTTAGAATATAAGAAACGCACAGCGTAGTACATAGTATATGAGTGAGTTGCACTGAAAAACTTAGAATATAAGAAACGCACAGTGTAGTACATAGTATATGAGTGAGTTGCACTGAAAAACTTAGAATATAAGAAACGCACAGTGTAGTACATAGTATATAAGTGAGTTGCACTGAAAAACTAAGAATTTACTGAAAAACCCACATTGCACGAAATGCACAGTGTAGTACATAGTATATGAGTGAGTTGCACTGAAAAACTTAGAATATAAGAAACGCACAGTGTAGTACATAGTATATGAGTGAGTTGCACTGAAAAACTTAGAATTTACTGAAAAACCCGCATTACATGAAATGCACAGTGTAGTACATAGTATATGAGTGAGTTGCACTGAAAAACTTAGAATATAAGAAACGCACAGTGTAGTACATAGTATATGAGTGATTGCACTGAAAAACTTAGAATATAAGAAACGCAAAGTGTAGTACATAGTATATGAGTGAGTTGCACTGAAAAACTTAGAAAATAAGAAACGCACAGTGTAGTACATAGTATATGAGTGAGTTGCACTGAAAAACTTAGAATATAAGAAACGCACAGTGTAGTACATAGTATATGAGTGACTTGCACTGAAAAACTTAGAAAATAAGAAACGCACAGTGTAGTACATAGTATATGAGTGAGTTGCACTGAAAAACTTAGAATATAAGAAACGCACAGTGTAGTACATAGTATATGAGTGAGTTGCACTGAAAAACTTAGAATATAAGAAACGCACAGTGTAGTACATAGTATATGAGTGAGTTGCACTGAAAAACTTAGAATATAAGAAACGCACAGTGTAGTACATAGTATATGAGTGAGTTGCACTGAAAAACTAAGAATTTACTGAAAAACCCGCAATGCACGAAATGCACAGTGTAGTACATAGTATATGAGTGAGTTGCACTGAAAAACTTAGAATATAAGAAACGCACAGTGTAGTACATAGTATATGAGTGAGTTGCACTGAAAAACTTAGAATTTACTGAAAAACCCGCATTACAAGAAATGCACAGTGTAGTACATAGTATATGAGTGAGTTGCACTGAAAAACTTAGAATATAAGAAACGCACAGTGTAGTACATAGTATATGAGTGATTGCACTGAAAAACTTAGAATATAAGAAACGCAAAGTGTAGTACATAGTATATGAGTGAGTTGCACTGAAAAACTTAGAATATAGGAAACGCACAGTGTAGTACATAGTATATGAGTGAGTTGCACTGAAAAACTTAGAATATAAGAAACGCACAGTGTAGTACATAGTATATGAGTGAGTTGCACTGAAAAACTTAGAATATAAGAAACGCACAGTGTAGTACATAGTATATGAGTGAGTTGCACTGAAAAACTAAGAATTTACTGAAAAACCCGCATTGCACGAAATGCACAGTGTAGTACATAGTATATGAGTGAGTTGCACTGAAAAACTTAGAATATAAGAAACGCACAGTGTAGTACATAGTATATGAGTGAGTTGCACTGAAAAACTTAGAATTTACTGAAAAACCCGCATTACATGAAATGCACAGTGTAGTACATAGTATATGAGTGAGTTGCACTGAAAAACTTAGAATATAAGAAACGCACAGTGTAGTACATAGTATATGAGTGATTGCACTGAAAAACTTAGAATATAAGAAACGCAAAGTGTAGTACATAGTATATGAGTGAGTTGCACTGAAAAACTTAGAATATAGGAAACGCACAGTGTAGTACATAGTATATGAGTGAGTTGCACTGAAAAACTTAGAAAATAAGAAACGCACAGTGTAGTACATAGTATATGAGTGAGTTGCACTGAAAAACTTAGAATATAAGAAACGCACAGTGTAGTACATAGTATATGAGTGAGTTGCACTGAAAAACTTAGAATTTACTGAAAAACCCGCATTACATGAAATGCACAGTGTAGTACATAGTATATGAGTGAGTTGCACTGAAAAACTTAGAATATAAGAAACGCACAGTGTAGTACATAGTATATGAGTGATTGCACTGAAAAACTTAGAATATAAGAAACGCAAAGTGTAGTACATAGTATATGAGTGAGTTGCACTGAAAAACTTAGAATATAGGAAACGCACAGTGTAGTACATAGTATATGAGTGAGTTGCACTGAAAAACTTAGAAAATAAGAAACGCACAGTGTAGTACATAGTATATGAGTGAGTTGCACTGAAAAACTTAGAATATAAGAAACGCACAGTGTAGTACATAGTATATGAGTGAGTTGCACTGAAAAACTTAGAATATAAGAAACGCCCAGTGTAGTACATAGTATATGAGTGAGTTGAACTGAAAAACTTAGAATTTACTGAAATACCCGCATTACACGAAATGCACAGTGTAGTACATAGTATTTGAGTGAGTTGCACTGAAAAACTTAGAATATAAGAAACGCACAGTGTAGTACATATTATATGAGTGAGTTGCACTGAAAAACTTAGAATATAAGAAACGCACAGTGTAGTACATAGTATATGAGTGAGTTGCACTGAAAAACTTAGAATTTACTGAAATACCCGCATTACACGAAATGCACAGTGTAGTACATAGTATTTGAGTGAGTTGCACTGAAAAACTTAGAATATAAGAAACGCACAGAGTAGTACATAGTATATGAGTGAGTTGCATTGAAAAACTTAGAATTTACTGAAAAACCCGCATTAGACGAAATGCACAGTGCAGTACATTGTATATGAGAGAGTTGCACTGAAAAACTTAGAATTTACTGAAAAACCCGCATTAGACGAAATGCACAGTGTAGTACATTGTATATGAGTGAGTTGCACTGAAAAACTTAGAATTTACTGAAAAACCCGCATTAGACGAAATGCACAGTGTAGTACATTGTATATGAGTGAGTTGCACTGAAAAACTTAGAATTTACTGAAAAACCCGCATTAGACGAAATGCACAGTGTAGTACATTGTATATGAGTGAGTTGCATTGAAAAACTTAGAATTTACTGAAAAACCCGCATTAGACGAAATGCACAGTGTAGTACATTGTATATGAGTGAGTTGCACTGAAAAACTTAGAATTTACTGAAAAACCCGCATTAGACGAAATGCACAGTGTAGTATATTGTATATGAGTGAGTTGCACTGAAAAACTTAGAATTTACTGAAAAACCCGCATTAGACGAAATGCACAGTGTAGTACATTGTATATGAGTGAGTTGCACTGAAAAACTTAGAATTTACTGAAAAACCCGCATTAGACGAAATGCACAGTGTAGTACATTGTATATGAGTGAGTTGCACTGAAAAACTTAGAATTTACTGAAAAACCCGCATTAGACGAAATGCACAGTGTAGTACATTGTATATGAGTGAGTTGCACTGAAAAACTTAGAATTTACTGAAAAACCCGCATTAGACGAAATGCACAGTGTAGTACATTGTATATGAGTGAGTTGCACTGAAAAACTTAGAATTTACTGAAAAACCCGCATTAGACGAAATGCACAGTGTAGTACATTGGATATGAGTGAGTTGCACTGAAAAACTTAGAATTTACTGAAAAACCCGCATTAGACGAAATGCACAGTGTAGTACATTGGATATGAGTGAGTTGCACTGAAAAACTTAGAATATAAGAAACGCACAGTGTAGTACATAGTATATGAGTGAGTTGCACTGAAAAACTTAGAAAATAAGAAACGCACAGTGTAGTACATAGTATATGAGTGAGTTGCACTGAAAAACTTAGAATATAAGAAACGCACAGTGTAGTACATAGTATATGAGTGAGTTGCACTGAAAAACTTAGAATTTAAGATACGCACAGTGTAGTACATAGTATATGAGTGAGTTGCACTGAAAAACTTAGAATATAAGAAACGCACAGTGTAGTACATAGTATATGAGTGAGTTGCACTGAAAAACTAAGAATTTACTGAAAAACCCGCATTGCACGAAATGCACAGTGTAGTACATAGTACATGAGTGCGTTGCACTGAAAAACTTAGAATATAAGAAACGCACAGTGTAGTACATAGTATATGAGTGAGTTGCACTGAAAAACTTAGAAAATAAGAAACGCACAGTGTAGTACATAGTATATGAGTGAGTTGCACTGAAAAACTTAGAATATAAGAAACGCACAGTGTAGTACATAGTATATGAGTGAGTTGCACTGAAAAACTTAGAATATAAGAAACGCACAGTGTAGTACATAGTATATGAGTGATTGCACTGAAAAACTTAGAATATAAGAAACGCAAAGTGTAGTACATAGTATATGAGTGAGTTGCACTGAAAAACTTAGAATATAGGAAACGCACAGTGTAGTACATAGTATATGAGTGAGTTGCACTGAAAAACTTAGAAAATAAGAAACGCACAGTGTAGTACATAGTATATGAGTGAGTTGCACTGAAAAACTTAGAATATAAGAAACGCACAGTGTAGTACATAGTATATGAGTGAGTTGCACTGAAAAACTTAGAATTTACTGAAAAACCCGCATTACATGAAATGCACAGTGTAGTACATAGTATATGAGTGAGTTGCACTGAAAAACTTAGAATATAAGAAACGCACAGTGTAGTACATAGTATATGAGTGATTGCACTGAAAAACTTAGAATATAAGAAACGCAAAGTGTAGTACATAGTATATGAGTGAGTTGCACTGAAAAACTTAGAATATAGGAAACGCACAGTGTAGTACATAGTATATGAGTGAGTTGCACTGAAAAACTTAGAAAATAAGAAACGCACAGTGTAGTACATAGTATATGAGTGAGTTGCACTGAAAAACTTAGAATATAAGAAACGCACAGTGTAGTACATAGTATATGAGTGAGTTGCACTGAAAAACTTAGAATATAAGAAACGCCCAGTGTAGTACATAGTATATGAGTGAGTTGAACTGAAAAACTTAGAATTTACTGAAATACCCGCATTACACGAAATGCACAGTGTAGTACATAGTATTTGAGTGAGTTGCACTGAAAAACTTAGAATATAAGAAACGCACAGTGTAGTACATATTATATGAGTGAGTTGCACTGAAAAATTTAGAATATAAGAAACGCACAGTGTAGTACATAGTATATGAGTGAGTTGCACTGAAAAACTTAGAATTTACTGAAATACCCGCATTACACGAAATGCACAGTGTAGTACATAGTATTTGAGTGAGTTGCACTGAAAAACTTAGAATATAAGAAACGCACAGAGTAGTACATAGTATATGAGTGAGTTGCATTGAAAAACTTAGAATTTACTGAAAAACCCGCATTAGACGAAATGCACAGTGTAGTACATTGTATATGAGAGAGTTGCACTGAAAAACTTAGAATTTACTGAAAAACCCGCATTAGACGAAATGCACAGTGTAGTACATTGTATATGAGTGAGTTGCACTGAAAAACTTAGAATTTACTGAAAAACCCGCATTAGACGAAATGCACAGTGTAGTACATTGTATATGAGTGAGTTGCACTGAAAAACTTAGAATTTACTGAAAAACCCGCATTAGACGAAATGCACAGTGTAGTACATTGTATATGAGTGAGTTGCATTGAAAAACTTAGAATTTACTGAAAAACCCGCATTAGACGAAATGCACAGTGTAGTACATTGTATATGAGTGAGTTGCACTGAAAAACTTAGAATTTACTGAAAAACCCGCATTAGACGAAATGCACAGTGTAGTATATTGTATATGAGTGAGTTGCACTGAAAAACTTAGAATTTACTGAAAAACCCGCATTAGACGAAATGCACAGTGTAGTACATTGTATATGAGTGAGTTGCACTGAAAAACTTAGAATTTACTGAAAAACCCGCATTAGACGAAATGCACAGTGTAGTACATTGTATATGAGTGAGTTGCACTGAAAAACTTAGAATTTACTGAAAAACCCGCATTAGACGAAATGCACAGTGTAGTACATTGTATATGAGTGAGTTGCACTGAAAAACTTAGAATTTACTGAAAAACCCGCATTAGACGAAATGCACAGTGTAGTACATTGTATATGAGTGAGTTGCACTGAAAAACTTAGAATTTACTGAAAAACCCGCATTAGACGAAATGCACAGTGTAGTACATTGGATATGAGTGAGTTGCACTGAAAAACTTAGAATTTACTAAAAAACCCGCATTAGACGAAATGCACAGTGTAGTACATTGGATATGAGTGAGTTGCACTGAAAAACTTAGAATATAAGAAACGCACAGTGTAGTACATAGTATATGAGTGAGTTGCACTGAAAAACTTAGAAAATAAGAAACGCACAGTGTAGTACATAGTATATGAGTGAGTTGCACTGAAAAACTTAGAATATAAGAAACGCACAGTGTAGTACATAGTATATGAGTGAGTTGCACTGAAAAACTTAGAAAATAAGAAACGCACAGTGTAGTACATAGTATATGAGTGAGTTGCACTGAAAAACTTAGAATATAAGAAACGCACAGTGTAGTACATAGTATATGAGTGAGTTGCACTGAAAAACTTAGAATATAAGAAACGCACAGTGTAGTACATAGTATATGAGTGAGTTGCACTGAAAAACTTAGAATATAAGAAACGCACAGTGTAGTACATAGTATATGAGTGAGTTGCACTGAAAAACTAAGAATTTACTGAAAAACCCGCATTGCACGAAATGCACAGTGTAGTACATAGTACATGAGTGAGTTGCACTGAAAAACTTAGAATATAAGAAACGCACAGTGTAGTACATAGTATATGAGTGAGTTGCACTGAAAAACTTAGAAAATAAGAAACGCACAGTGTAGTACATAGTATATGAGTGAGTTGCACTGAAAAACTTAGAATATAAGAAACGCACAGTGTAGTACATAGTATATGAGTGAGTTGCACTGAAAAACTTAGAATATAAGAAACGCACAGTGTAGTACATAGTATATGAATGAGTTGCACTGAAAAACTTAGAATATAAGAAACGCACAGTGTAGTACATAGTATATGAGTGAGTTGCACTGAAAAACTAAGAATTTACTGAAAAACCCGCATTGCACGAAATGCACAGTGTAGTACATAGTATATGAGTGAGTTGCACTGAAAAACTTAGAATATAAGAAACGCACAGTGTAGTACATAGTATATGAGTGAGTTGCACTGAAAAACTTAGAATTTACTGAAAAACCCGCATTACATGAAATGCACTGTGTAGTACATAGTATATGAGTGAGTTGCACTGAAAAACTTAGAATATAAGAAACGCACAGTGTAGTACATAGTACATGAGTGATTGCACTGAAAAACTTAGAATATAAGAAACGCAAAGTGTAGTACATAGTATATGAGTGAGTTGCACTGAAAAACTTAGAATTTACTGAAAAACCCGCATTAGACGAAATGCACAGTGTAGTACATTGGATATGAGTGAGTTGCACTGAAAAACTTAGAATATAAGAAACGCACAGTGTAGTACATAGTATATGAGTGAGTTGCACTGAAAAACTTAGAAAATAAGAAACGCACAGTGTAGTACATAGTATATGAGTGAGTTGCACTGAAAAACTTAGAATATAAGAAACTCACAGTGTAGTACATAGTATATGAGTGAGTTGCACTGAAAAACTTAGAAAATAAGAAACGCACAGTGTAGTACATAGTATATGAGTGAGTTGCACTGAAAAACTTAGAATATAAGAAACGCACAGTGTAGTACATAGTATATGAGTGAGTTGCACTGAAAAACTTAGAATATAAGAAACGCACAGTGTAGTACATAGTATATGAGTGAGTTGCACTGAAAAACTAAGAATTTACTGAAAAATCCGCATTGCACGAAATGCACAGTGTAGTACATAGTATATGAGTGAGTTGCACTGAAAAACTTAGAATATAAGAAACGCACAGTGTAGTACATAGTATATGAGTGAGTTGCACTGAAAAACTTAGAATTTACTGAAAAACCCGCATTACATGAAATGCACAGTGTAGTACATAGTATATGAGTGAGTTGCACTGAAAAACTTAGAATTTACTGAAAAACCCGCATTACATGAAATGCACAGTGTAGTACATAGTATATGAGTGAGTTGCACTGAAAAACTTAGAATATAAGAAACGCACAGTGTAGTACATAGTATATGAGTGAGTTGTACTGAAAAACTTAGAATATAAGAAACGCACAGTGTAGTACATAGTATATGAGTGAGTTGCACTGAAAAACATAGAATATAAGAAACGCACATTGTAGTACATAGTATATGAGTGAGTCGCACTGAAAAACTTAGAATATAAGAAACGCACAGTGTAGTACATAGTATATGAGTGAGTTGCACTGAAAAACTAAGAATTTACTGAAAAACCCGCATTGCACGAAATGCACAGTGTAGTACATAGTATATGAGTGAGTTGCACTGAAAAACTTAGAATATAAGAAACGCACAGTGTAGTACATAGTATATGAGTGAGTTGCACTGAAAAACTTAGAATTTACTGAAAAACCCGCATTACATGAAATGCACAGTGTAGTACATAGTATATGAGTGAGTTGCACTGAAAAACTTAGAATATAAGAAACGCACAGTGTAGTACATAGTATATGAGTGATTGCACTGAAAAACTTAGAATATAAGAAACGCAAAGTGTAGTACATAGTATATGAATGAGTTGCACTGAAAAACTTAGAATATAGGAAACGCACAGTGTAGTACATAGTATATGAGTGAGTTGCACTGAAAAACTTAGAATATATGAAACGCACAGTGTAGTACATAGTATATGAGTGAGTTGCACTGAAAAACTTAGAATATAAGAAACGCACAGTGTAGTACATAGTATATGAGTGAGTTGCACTGAAAAACTAAGAATTTACTGAAAAACCCGCATTGCACGAAATGCACAGTGTAGTACATAGTATATGAGTGAGTTGCACTGAAAAACTTAGAATATAAGAAACGCACAGTGTAGTACATAGTATATGAGTGAGTTGCACTGAAAAACTTAGAATTTACTGAAAAACCCGCATTACATGAAATGCACTGTGTAGTACATAGTATATGAGTGAGTTGCACTGAAAAACTTAGAATATAAGAAACGCACAGTGTAGTACATAGTATATGAGTGATTGCACTGAAAAACTTAGAATATAAGAAACGCAAAGTGTAGTACATAGTATATGAGTGAGTTGCACTGAAAAACTTAGAATTTACTGAAAAACCCGCATTAGACGAAATGCACAGTGTAGTACATTGGATATGAGTGAGTTGCACTGAAAAACTTAGAATATAAGAAACGCACAGTGTAGTACATAGTATATGAGTGAGTTGCACTGAAAAACTTAGAAAATAAGAAACGCACAGTGTAGTACATAGTATATGAGTGAGTTGCACTGAAAAACTTAGAATATAAAAAACTCACAGTGTAGTACATAGTATATGAGTGAGTTGCACTGAAAAACTTAGAAAATAAGAAACGCACAGTGTAGTACATAGTATATGAGTGAGTTGCACTGAAAAACTTAGAATATAAGAAACGCACAGTGTAGTACATAGTATATGAGTGAGTTGCACTGAAAAACTTAGAATATAAGAAACGCACAGTGTAGTACATAGTATATGAGTGAGTTGCACTGAAAAACTTAGAATATAAGAAACGCACAGTGTAGTACATAGTATATGAGTGAGTTGCACTGAAAAACTAAGAATTTACTCAAAAACCCGCATTGCACGAAATGCACAGTGTAGTACATAGTATATGAGTGAGTTGCACTGAAAAACTTAGAATATAAGAAACGCACAGTGTAGTACATAGTATATGAGTGAGTTGAACTGAAAAACTTAGAATTTACTGAAAAACCCGCATTACATGAAACGCACAGTGTAGTACATAGTATATGAGTGATTTTACTGAAAAACTTAGAATATAAGAAACGCAAAGTGTAGTACATAGTATATGAGTGACTTGCATTGAAAAACTTAGAATTTACTGAAAAACCCGCATTAGACGAAATGCACAGTGTAGTACATTGTATATGAGTGAGTTGCACTGAAAAACTTAGAATTTACTGAAAAACCCGCATTAGACGAAATGCACAGTGTAGTACATTGTATATGAGTGAGTTGCACTGAAAAACTTAGAATATAAGAAACGCACAGTGTAGTACATAGTATATGAGTGATTGCACTGAAAAACTTAGAATATAAGAAACGCAAAGTGTAGTACATAGTATATGAGTGAGTTGCACTGAAAAACTTAGAATATAGGAAACGCACAGTGTAGTACATAGTATATGAGTGAGTTGCACTGAAAAACTTAGAAAATAAGAAACGCACAGTGTAGTACATAGTATATGAGTGAGTTGCACTGAAAAACTTAGAATATAAGAAACGCACAGTGTAGTACATAGTATATGAGTGAGTTGCACTGAAAAACTTAGAATATAAGAAACGCCCAGTGTAGTACATAGTATATGAGTGAGTTGAACTGAAAAACTTAGAATTTACTGAAATACCCGCATTACACGAAATGCACAGTGTAGTACATAGTATTTGAGTGAGTTGCACTGAAAAACTTAGAATATAAGAAACGCACAGTGTAGTACATATTATATGAGTGAGTTGCACTGAAAAACTTAGAATATAAGAAACGCACAGTGTAGTACATAGTATATGAGTGAGTTGCACTGAAAAACTTAGAATTTACAGAAATACCCGCATTACACGAAATGCACAGTGTAGTACATAGTATTTGAGTGAGTTGCACTGAAAAACTTAGAATATAAGAAACGCACAGAGTAGTACATAGTATATGAGTGAGTTGCATTGAAAAACTTAGAATATAAGAAATGCACAGTGTATTACATAGCATATGAGTGAGTTGCACTGAAAAACTTAGAATATAAGAAACGCACAGTGTAGTACATAGTATATGAGTGAGTTGCACTGAAAAACTTAGAATATAAGAAACGCACAGTGTAGTACATTGTATATGAGTGAGTTGCACTGAAAAACTTAGAATATAAGAAACGCACAGTGTAGTACATAGTATATGAGTGAGTTGCACTGAAAAACTTAGAATATAAGAAACGCACAGTGTAGAACATAGTATATGAGTGAGTTGCACTGAAAAACTTAGAATATAAGAAACGCAAAGTGTAGTACATAGTATATGAGTGAGTTGCACTGAAAAACTTAGAATATAGGAAACGCACAGTGTAGTACATAGTATATGAGTGAGTTGCACTGAAAAACTTAGAAAATAAGAAACGCACAGTGTAGTACATAGTATATGAGTGAGTTGCACTGAAAAACTTAGAATATAAGAAACGCACAGTATAGTACATAGTATATGAGTGAGTTGCACTGAAAAACTTAGAATATAAGAAACGCCCAGTGTAGTACATAGTATATGAGTGAGTTGAACTGAAAAACTTAGAATTTACTGAAATACCCGCATTACACGAAATGCACAGTGTAGTACATAGTATTTGAGTGAGTTGCACTGAAAAACTTAGAATATAAGAAACGCACAGTGTAGTACATATTATATGAGTGAGTTGCACTGAAAAATTTAGAATATAAGAAACGCACAGTGTAGTACATAGTATATGAGTGAGTTGCACTGAAAAACTTAGAATTTACTGAAATACCCGCATTACACGAAATGCACAGTGTAGTACATAGTATTTGAGTGAGTTGCACTGAAAAACTTAGAATATAAGAAACGCACAGAGTAGTACATAGTATATGAGTGAGTTGCATTGAAAAACTTAGAATTTACTGAAAAACCCGCATTAGACGAAATGCACAGTGTAGTACATTGTATATGAGAGAGTTGCACTGAAAAACTTAGAATTTACTGAAAAACCCGCATTAGACGAAATGCACAGTGTAGTACATTGTATATGAGTGAGTTGCACTGAAAAACTTAGAATTTACTGAAAAACCCGCATTAGACGAAATGCACAGTGTAGTACATTGTATATGAGTGAGTTGCACTGAAAAACTTAGAATTTACTGAAAAACCCGCATTAGACGAAATGCACAGTGTAGTACATTGTATATGAGTGAGTTGCATTGAAAAACTTAGAATTTACTGAAAAACCCGCATTAGACGAAATGCACAGTGTAGTACATTGTATATGAGTGAGTTGCACTGAAAAACTTAGAATTTACTGAAAAACCCGCATTAGACGAAATGCACAGTGTAGTATATTGTATATGAGTGAGTTGCACTGAAAAACTTAGAATTTACTGAAAAACCCGCATTAGACGAAATGCACAGTGTAGTACATTGTATATGAGTGAGTTGCACTGAAAAACTTAGAATTTACTGAAAAACCCGCATTAGACGAAATGCACAGTGTAGTACATTGTATATGAGTGAGTTGCACTGAAAAACTTAGAATTTACTGAAAAACCCGCATTAGACGAAATGCACAGTGTAGTACATTGTATATGAGTGAGTTGCACTGAAAAACTTAGAATTTACTGAAAAACCCGCATTAGACGAAATGCACAGTGTAGTACATTGTATATGAGTGAGTTGCACTGAAAAACTTAGAATTTACTGAAAAACCCGCATTAGACGAAATGCACAGTGTAGTACATTGGATATGAGTGAGTTGCACTGAAAAACTTAGAATTTACTAAAAAACCCGCATTAGACGAAATGCACAGTGTAGTACATTGGATATGAGTGAGTTGCACTGAAAAACTTAGAATATAAGAAACGCACAGTGTAGTACATAGTATATGAGTGAGTTGCACTGAAAAACTTAGAAAATAAGAAACGCACAGTGTAGTACATAGTATATGAGTGAGTTGCACTGAAAAACTTAGAATATAAGAAACGCACAGTGTAGTACATAGTATATGAGTGAGTTGCACTGAAAAACTTAGAAAATAAGAAACGCACAGTGTAGTACATAGTATATGAGTGAGTTGCACTGAAAAACTTAGAATATAAGAAACGCACAGTGTAGTACATAGTATATGAGTGAGTTGCACTGAAAAACTTAGAATATAAGAAACGCACAGTGTAGTACATAGTATATGAGTGAGTTGCACTGAAAAACTTAGAATATAAGAAACGCACAGTGTAGTACATAGTATATGAGTGAGTTGCACTGAAAAACTAAGAATTTACTGAAAAACCCGCATTGCACGAAATGCACAGTGTAGTACATAGTACATGAGTGAGTTGCACTGAAAAACTTAGAATATAAGAAACGCACAGTGTAGTACATAGTATATGAGTGAGTTGCACTGAAAAACTTAGAAAATAAGAAACGCACAGTGTAGTACATAGTATATGAGTGAGTTGCACTGAAAAACTTAGAATATAAGAAACGCACAGTGTAGTACATAGTATATGAGTGAGTTGCACTGAAAAACTTAGAATATAAGAAACGCACAGTGTAGTACATAGTATATGAATGAGTTGCACTGAAAAACTTAGAATATAAGAAACGCACAGTGTAGTACATAGTATATGAGTGAGTTGCACTGAAAAACTAAGAATTTACTGAAAAACCCGCATTGCACGAAATGCACAGTGTAGTACATAGTATATGAGTGAGTTGCACTGAAAAACTTAGAATATAAGAAACGCACAGTGTAGTACATAGTATATGAGTGAGTTGCACTGAAAAACTTAGAATTTACTGAAAAACCCGCATTACATGAAATGCACTGTGTAGTACATAGTATATGAGTGAGTTGCACTGAAAAACTTAGAATATAAGAAACGCACAGTGTAGTACATAGTACATGAGTGATTGCACTGAAAAACTTAGAATATAAGAAACGCAAAGTGTAGTACATAGTATATGAGTGAGTTGCACTGAAAAACTTAGAATTTACTGAAAAACCCGCATTAGACGAAATGCACAGTGTAGTACATTGGATATGAGTGAGTTGCACTGAAAAACTTAGAATATAAGAAACGCACAGTGTAGTACATAGTATATGAGTGAGTTGCACTGAAAAACTTAGAAAATAAGAAACGCACAGTGTAGTACATAGTATATGAGTGAGTTGCACTGAAAAACTTAGAATAAAAAAACTCACAGTGTAGTACATAGTATATGAGTGAGTTGCACTGAAAAACTTAGAAAATAAGAAACGCACAGTGTAGTACATAGTATATGAGTGAGTTGCACTGAAAAACTTAGAATATAAGAAACGCACAGTGTAGTACATAGTATATGAGTGAGTTGCACTGAAAAACTTAGAATATAAGAAACGCACAGTGTAGTACATAGTATATGAGTGAGTTGCACTGAAAAACTTAGAATATAAGAAACGCACAGTGTAGTACATAGTATATGAGTGAGTTGCACTGAAAAACTAAGAATTTACTGAAAAATCCGCATTGCACGAAATGCACAGTGTAGTACATAGTATATGAGTGAGTTGCACTGAAAAACTTAGAATATAAGAAACGCACAGTGTAGTACATAGTATATGAGTGAGTTGCACTGAAAAACTTAGAATTTACTGAAAAACCCGCATTACATGAAATGCACAGTGTAGTACATAGTATATGAGTGAGTTGCACTGAAAAACTTAGAATTTACTGAAAAAACCGCATTACATGAAATGCACAGTGTAGTACATAGTATATGAGTGAGTTGCACTGAAAAACTTAGAATATAAGAAACGCACAGTGTAGTACATAGTATATGAGTGAGTTGTACTGAAAAACTTAGAATATAAGAAACGCACAGTGTAGTACATAGTATATGAGTGAGTTGCACTGAAAAACATAGAATATAAGAAACGCACATTGTAGTACATAGTATATGAGTGAGTTGCACTGAAAAACTTAGAATATAAGAAACGCACAGTGTAGTACATAGTATATGAGTGAGTTGCACTGAAAAACTAAGAATTTACTGAAAAACCCGCATTGCACGAAATGCACAGTGTAGTACATAGTATATGAGTGAGTTGCACTGAAAAACTTAGAATATAAGAAACGCACAGTGTAGTACATAGTATATGAGTGAGTTGCACTGAAAAACTTAGAATTTACTGAAAAACCCGCATTACATGAAATGCACAGTGTAGTACATAGTATATGAGTGAGTTGCACTGAAAAACTTAGAATATAAGAAACGCACAGTGTAGTACATAGTATATGAGTGATTGCACTGAAAAACTTAGAATATAAGAAACGCAAAGTGTAGTACATAGTATATGAATGAGTTGCACTGAAAAACTTAGAATATAGGAAACGCACAGTGTAGTACATAGTATATGAGTGAGTTGCACTGAAAAACTTAGAATATATGAAACGCACAGTGTAGTACATAGTATATGAGTGAGTTGCACTGAAAAACTTAGAATATAAGAAACGCACAGTGTAGTACATAGTATATGAGTGAGTTGCACTGAAAAACTAAGAATTTACTGAAAAACCCGCATTGCACGAAATGCACAGTGTAGTACATAGTATATGAGTGAGTTGCACTGAAAAACTTAGAATATAAGAAACGCACAGTGTAGTACATAGTATATGAGTGAGTTGCACTGAAAAACTTAGAATTTACTGAAAAACCCGCATTACATGAAATGCACTGTGTAGTACATAGTATATGAGTGAGTTGCACTGAAAAACTTAGAATATAAGAAACGCACAGTGTAGTACATAGTATATGAGTGATTGCACTGAAAAACTTAGAATATAAGAAACGCAAAGTGTAGTACATAGTATATGAGTGAGTTGCACTGAAAAACTTAGAATTTACTGAAAAACCCGCATTAGACGAAATGCACAGTGTAGTACATTGGATATGAGTGAGTTGCACTGAAAAACTTAGAATATAAGAAACGCACAGTGTAGTACATAGTATATGAGTGAGTTGCACTGAAAAACTTAGAAAATAAGAAACGCACAGTGTAGTACATAGTATATGAGTGAGTTGCACTGAAAAACTTAGAATATAAAAAACTCACAGTGTAGTACATAGTATATGAGTGAGTTGCACTGAAAAACTTAGAAAATAAGAAACGCACAGTGTAGTACATAGTATATGAGTGAGTTGCACTGAAAAACTTAGAATATAAGAAACGCACAGTGTAGTACATAGTATATGAGTGAGTTGCACTGAAAAACTTAGAATATAAGAAACGCACAGTGTAGTACATAGTATATGAGTGAGTTGCACTGAAAAACTTAGAATATAAGAAACGCACAGTGTAGTACATAGTATATGAGTGAGTTGCACTGAAAAACTAAGAATTTACTCAAAAACCCGCATTGCACGAAATGCACAGTGTAGTACATAGTATATGAGTGAGTTGCACTGAAAAACTTAGAATATAAGAAACGCACAGTGTAGTACATAGTATATGAGTGAGTTGAACTGAAAAACTTAGAATTTACTGAAAAACCCGCATTACATGAAACGCACAGTGTAGTACATAGTATATGAGTGATTTTACTGAAAAACTTAGAATATAAGAAACGCAAAGTGTAGTACATAGTATATGAGTGACTTGCATTGAAAAACTTAGAATTTACTGAAAAACCCGCATTAGACGAAATGCACAGTGTAGTACATTGTATATGAGTGAGTTGCACTGAAAAACTTAGAATTTACTGAAAAACCCGCATTAGACGAAATGCACAGTGTAGTACATTGTATATGAGTGAGTTGCACTGAAAAACTTAGAATATAAGAAACGCACAGTGTAGTACATAGTATATGAGTGATTGCACTGAAAAACTTAGAATATAAGAAACGCAAAGTGTAGTACATAGTATATGAGTGAGTTGCACTGAAAAACTTAGAATATAGGAAACGCACAGTGTAGTACATAGTATATGAGTGAGTTGCACTGAAAAACTTAGAAAATAAGAAACGCACAGTGTAGTACATAGTATATGAGTGAGTTGCACTGAAAAACTTAGAATATAAGAAACGCACAGTGTAGTACATAGTATATGAGTGAGTTGCACTGAAAAACTTAGAATATAAGAAACGCCCAGTGTAGTACATAGTATATGAGTGAGTTGAACTGAAAAACTTAGAATTTACTGAAATACCCGCATTACACGAAATGCACAGTGTAGTACATAGTATTTGAGTGAGTTGCACTGAAAAACTTAGAATATAAGAAACGCACAGTGTAGTACATATTATATGAGTGAGTTGCACTGAAAAACTTAGAATATAAGAAACGCACAGTGTAGTACATAGTATATGAGTGAGTTGCACTGAAAAACTTAGAATTTACAGAAATACCCGCATTACACGAAATGCACAGTGTAGTACATAGTATTTGAGTGAGTTGCACTGAAAAACTTAGAATATAAGAAACGCACAGAGTAGTACATAGTATATGAGTGAGTTGCATTGAAAAACTTAGAATATAAGAAATGCACAGTGTATTACATAGCATATGAGTGAGTTGCACTGAAAAACTTAGAATATAAGAAACGCACAGTGTAGTACATAGTATATGAGTGAGTTGCACTGAAAAACTTAGAATATAAGAAACGCACAGTGTAGTACATTGTATATGAGTGAGTTGCACTGAAAAACTTAGAATATAAGAAACGCACAGTGTAGTACATAGTATATGAGTGAGTTGCACTGAAAAACTTAGAATATAAGAAACGCACAGTGTAGTACATAGTATATGAGTGCGTTGCTCTGAAAAACTTAGAATTTAAGAAACGCACAGTGTAGTACATAGTATATGAGTGAGTTGCACTGAAAAACTTAGAATATAAGAAACGCACAGTGTAGTACATAGTATATGAGTGAGTTGCACTGAAAAACTTAGAATATAAGAAACGCACAGTGTAGTACATAGTATATGAGTGAGTTGCACTGAAAAACTTAGAATATAAGAAACGCACAGTGTAGTACATAGTATATGAGTGAGTTGCACTGAAAAACTTAGAATTTAAGAAACGCACAGTGTAGTACATAGTATATGAGTGAGTTGCACTGAAAAACTTAGAATATAAGAAACGCACAGTGTAGTACATAGTATATGAGTGAGTTGCACTGAAAAACTTAGAATATAAGAAATGCACAGTGTAGTACATAGTATATGAGTGAGTTGCACTGAAAAACTTAGAATATAAGAAACGCACAGTGTAGTACATAGAAATGAGTGAGTTGCACTGAAAAACTTAGAATTTACTGAAAAACCCGCATTACACGAAATGCACAGTGTAGTACATAGTATATGAGTGAGTTGCACTGAAAAACTTAGAATATAAGAAACGCACAGTGTAGTACATAGTATATGAGTGAGTTGCACTGAAAAACTTAGAATATAAGAAACGCAGAGTGTAGTAAATAGTATATGAGTGAGTTGCACTGAAAAACTTAGAATTTACTGAAAAACCCGCATTACACGAAATGCACAGTGTAGTACATAGTATATGAGTGAGTTGCACTGAAAAACTTAGAATATAAGAAACGCACAGTGTAGTACATAGTATATGAGTGAGTTGCACTGAAAAACTTAGAATATAAGAAACGCACAGTGTAGTACATAGTATATCAGTGAGTTGCACTGAAAAACTTAGAATATAAGAAACGCACAGTGTAGTACATAGTATATGAGTGAGTTGCACTGAAAAACTTAGAATTTACTGAAAAACCCGCATTACATGAAATGCACAGTGTAGTACATAGTATATGAGTGAGTTGCACTGAAAAACTTAGAATATAAGAAACGCACAGTGTAGTACATAGTATATGAGTGATTGCACTGAAAAACTTAGAATATAAGAAACGCAAAGTGTAGTACATAGTATATGAATGAGTTGCACTGAAAAACTTAGAATATAGGAAACGCACAGTGTAGTACATAGTATATGAGTGAGTTGCACTGAAAAACTTAGAATATATGAAACGCACAGTGTAGTACATAGTATATGAGTGAGTTGCACTGAAAAACTTAGAATATAAGAAACGCACAGTGTAGTACATAGTATATGAGTGAGTTGCACTGAAAAACTAAGAATTTACTGAAAAACCCGCATTGCACGAAATGCACAGTGTAGTACATAGTATATGAGTGAGTTGCACTGAAAAACTTAGAATATAAGAAACGCACAGTGTAGTACATAGTATATGAGTGAGTTGCACTGAAAAACTTAGAATTTACTGAAAAACCCGCATTACATGAAATGCACTGTGTAGTACATAGTATATGAGTGAGTTGCACTGAAAAACTTAGAATATAAGAAACGCACAGTGTAGTACATAGTATATGAGTGATTGCACTGAAAAACTTAGAATATAAGAAACGCAAAGTGTAGTACATAGTATATGAGTGAGTTGCACTGAAAAACTTAGAATTTACTGAAAAACCCGCATTAGACGAAATGCACAGTGTAGTACATTGGATATGAGTGAGTTGCACTGAAAAACTTAGAATATAAGAAACGCACAGTGTAGTACATAGTATATGAGTGAGTTGCACTGAAAAACTTAGAAAATAAGAAACGCACAGTGTAGTACATAGTATATGAGTGAGTTGCACTGAAAAACTTAGAATATAAAAAACTCACAGTGTAGTACATAGTATATGAGTGAGTTGCACTGAAAAACTTAGAAAATAAGAAACGCACAGTGTAGTACATAGTATATGAGTGAGTTGCACTGAAAAACTTAGAATATAAGAAACGCACAGTGTAGTACATAGTATATGAGTGAGTTGCACTGAAAAACTTAGAATATAAGAAACGCACAGTGTAGTACATAGTATATGAGTGAGTTGCACTGAAAAACTTAGAATATAAGAAACGCACAGTGTAGTACATAGTATATGAGTGAGTTGCACTGAAAAACTAAGAATTTACTCAAAAACCCGCATTGCACGAAATGCACAGTGTAGTACATAGTATATGAGTGAGTTGCACTGAAAAACTTAGAATATAAGAAACGCACAGTGTAGTACATAGTATATGAGTGAGTTGAACTGAAAAACTTAGAAGTTACTGAAAAACCCGCATTACATGAAACGCACAGTGTAGTACATAGTATATGAGTGATTTTACTGAAAAACTTAGAATATAAGAAACGCAAAGTGTAGTACATAGTATATGAGTGAGTTGCATTGAAAAACTTAGAATTTACTGAAAAACCCGCATTAGACGAAATGCACAGTGTAGTACATTGTATATGAGTGAGTTGCACTGAAAAACTTAGAATTTACTGAAAAACCCGCATTAGACGAAATGCACAGTGTAGTACATTGTATATGAGTGAGTTGCACTGAAAAACTTAGAATATAAGAAACGCACAGTGTAGTACATAGTATATGAGTGATTGCACTGAAAAACTTAGAATATAAGAAACGCAAAGTGTAGTACATAGTATATGAGTGAGTTGCACTGAAAAACTTAGAATATAGGAAACGCACAGTGTAGTACATAGTATATGAGTGAGTTGCACTGAAAAACTTAGAAAATAAGAAACGCACAGTGTAGTACATAGTATATGAGTGAGTTGCACTGAAAAACTTAGAATATAAGAAACGCACAGTGTAGTACATAGTATATGAGTGAGTTGCACTGAAAAACTTAGAATATAAGAAACGCCCAGTGTAGTACATAGTATATGAGTGAGTTGAACTGAAAAACTTAGAATTTACTGAAATACCCGCATTACACGAAATGCACAGTGTAGTACATAGTATTTGAGTGAGTTGCACTGAAAAACTTAGAATATAAGAAACGCACAGTGTAGTACATATTATATGAGTGAGTTGCACTGAAAAACTTAGAATATAAGAAACGCACAGTGTAGTACATAGTATATGAGTGAGTTGCACTGAAAAACTTAGAATTTACAGAAATACCCGCATTACACGAAATGCACAGTGTAGTACATAGTATTTGAGTGAGTTGCACTGAAAAACTTAGAATATAAGAAACGCACAGAGTAGTACATAGTATATGAGTGAGTTGCATTGAAAAACTTAGAATATAAGAAATGCACAGTGTATTACATAGCATATGAGTGAGTTGCACTGAAAAACTTAGAATATAAGAAACGCACAGTGTAGTACATAGTATATGAGTGAGTTGCACTGAAAAACTTAGAATATAAGAAACGCACAGTGTAGTACATTGTATATGAGTGAGTTGCACTGAAAAACTTAGAATATAAGAAACGCACAGTGTAGTACATAGTATATGAGTGAGTTGCACTGAAAAACTTAGAATATAAGAAACGCACAGTGTAGTACATAGTATATGAGTGCGTTGCTCTGAAAAACTTAGAATTTAAGAAACGCACAGTGTAGTACATAGTATATGAGTGAGTTGCACTGAAAAACTTAGAATATAAGAAACGCACAGTGTAGTACATAGTATATGAGTGAGTTGCACTGAAAAACTTAGAATATAAGAAACGCACAGTGTAGTACATAGTATATGAGTGAGTTGCACTGAAAAACTTAGAATATAAGAAACGCACAGTGTAGTACATAGTATATGAGTGAGTTGCACTGAAAAACTTAGAATTTAAGAAACGCACAGTGTAGTACATAGTATATGAGTGAGTTGCACTGAAAAACTTAGAATATAAGAAACGCACAGTGTAGTACATAGTATATGAGTGAGTTGCACTGAAAAACTTAGAATATAAGAAATGCACAGTGTAGTACATAGTATATGAGTGAGTTGCACTGAAAAACTTAGAATATAAGAAACGCACAGTGTAGTACATAGAAATGAGTGAGTTGCACTGAAAAACTTAGAATTTACTGAAAAACCCGCATTACACGAAATGCACAGTGTAGTACATAGTATATGAGTGAGTTGCACTGAAAAACTTAGAATATAAGAAACGCACAGTGTAGTACATAGTATATGAGTGAGTTGCACTGAAAAACTTAGAATATAAGAAACGCAGAGTGTAGTAAATAGTATATGAGTGAGTTGCACTGAAAAACTTAGAATTTACTGAAAAACCCGCATTACACGAAATGCACAGTGTAGTACATAGTATATGAGTGAGTTGCACTGAAAAACTTAGAATATAAGAAACGCACAGTGTAGTACATAGTATATGAGTGAGTTGCACTGAAAAACTTAGAATATAAGAAACGCACAGTGTAGTACATAGTATATCAGTGAGTTGCACTGAAAAACTTAGAATATAAGAAACGCACAGTGTAGTACATAGTATATGAGTGAGTTGCACTGAAAAACTTAGAATATAAGAAACGCACAGTGTAGTACATAGTATATGAGTGAGTTGCACTGAAAAACTTAGAATATAAGAAACACACAGTGTAGTACATAGTATATGAGTGAGTTGCACTGAAAAACTTAGAATATAAGAAACGCACAGTGTAGTACATAGTATATGAGTGAGTTGCACTGAAAAACTTAGAATATAAGAAACGCACAGTGTAGTACATAGTATATGAGTGAGTTGCACTGAAAAACTTAGAATATAAGAAACGCACAGTGTACTACATAGAAATGAGTGAGTTGCACTGAAAAACTTAGAATTTAAGAAACGCACAGTGCAGTACATAGTATATGAGTGAGTTGCACTGAAAAACTTAGAATTTACTGAAAAACCCGCATTACACGAAATGCACAGTGTAGTACATAGTATATGAGTGAGTTGCACTGAAAAACTTAGAATATAAAAAACGCACAGTGTAGTACATAGTATATGAGTGAGTTGCACTGAAAAACTTAGAATATAAGAAACGCACAGTGTAGTACATAGTATATGAGTGAGTTGCACTGAAAAACTTAGAATTTACTGAAGAACCCGCATTACACGAAATGCACAGTGTAGTACATAGTATATGAGTGAGTTGCACTGAAAAACTTAGAATATAAGAAACGCACAGTGTAGTACATTGTATATGAGTGAGTTGCACTGAAAAACTTAGAATATAGGAAACGCACAGTGTAGTACATAGTATATGAGTGAGTTGCACTGAAAAACTTAGAAAATAAGAAACGCACAGTGTAGTACATAGTATATGAGTGAGTTGCACTGAAAAACTTAGAATATAAGAAATGCACAGTGTAGTACATAGTATATGAGTGAGTTGCACTGAAAAACTTAGAATATAAGAAACGCACAGTGTAGTACATAGAAATGAGTGAGTTGCACTGAAAAACTTAGAATTTACTGAAAAACCCGCATTACACGAAATGCACAGTGTAGTACATAGTATATGAGTGAGTTGCACTGAAAAACTTAGAATATAAGAAACGCACAGTGTAGTACATAGTATATGAGTGAGTTGCACTGAAAAACTTAGAATATAAGAAACGCAGAGTGTAGTAAATAGTATATGAGTGAGTTGCACTGAAAAACTTAGAATTTACTGAAAAACCCGCATTACACGAAATGCACAGTGTAGTACATAGTATATGAGTGAGTTGCACTGAAAAACTTAGAATATAAGAAACGCACAGTGTAGTACATAGTATATGAGTGAGTTGCACTGAAAAACTTAGAATATAAGAAACGCACAGTGTAGTACATAGTATATCAGTGAGTTGCACTGAAAAACTTAGAATATAAGAAACGCACAGTGTAGTACATAGTATATGAGTGAGTTGCACTGAAAAACTTAGAATATAAGAAACGCACAGTGTAGTACATAGTATATGAGTGAGTTGCACTGAAAAACTTAGAATATAAGAAACACACAGTGTAGTACATAGTATATGAGTGAGTTGCACTGAAAAACTTAGAATATAAGAAACGCACAGTGTAGTACATAGTATATGAGTGAGTTGCACTGAAAAACTTAGAATATAAGAAACGCACAGTGTAGTACATAGTATATGAGTGAGTTGCACTGAAAAACTTAGAATATAAGAAACGCACAGTGTACTACATAGAAATGAGTGAGTTGCACTGAAAAACTTAGAATTTAAGAAACGCACAGTGCAGTACATAGTATATGAGTGAGTTGCACTGAAAAACTTAGAATTTACTGAAAAACCCGCATTACACGAAATGCACAGTGTAGTACATAGTATATGAGTGAGTTGCACTGAAAAACTTAGAATATAAAAAACGCACAGTGTAGTACATAGTATATGAGTGAGTTGCACTGAAAAACTTAGAATATAAGAAACGCACAGTGTAGTACATAGTATATGAGTGAGTTGCACTGAAAAACTTAGAATTTACTGAAGAACCCGCATTACACGAAATGCACAGTGTAGTACATAGTATATGAGTGAGTTGCACTGAAAAACTTAGAATATAAGAAACGCACAGTGTAGTACATTGTATATGAGTGAGTTGCACTGAAAAACTTAGAATATAAGAAACGCACAGTGTAGTACATAGTATATGAGTGAGTTGCACTGAAAAACTTAGAATATAAGAAACGCACAGTGTAGTACATAGTATATGAGTGAGTTGCACTGAAAAACTTAGAATTTAAGAAACGCACAGTGTAGTACATAGTATATGAGTGAGTTGCACTGAAAAACTTAGAATATAAGAAACGCACAGTGTAGTACATAGTATATGAGTGAGTTGCACTGAAAAACTTAGAATATAAGAAATGCACAGTGTAGTACATAGTATATGAGTGAGTTGCACTGAAAAACTTAGAATATAAGAAACGCACAGTGTAGTACATAGAAATGAGTGAGTTGCACTGAAAAACTTAGAATTTACTGAAAAACCCGCATTACACGAAATGCACAGTGTAGTACATAGTATATGAGTGAGTTGCACTGAAAAACTTAGAATATAAGAAACGCACAGTGTAGTACATAGTATATGAGTGAGTTGCACTGAAAAACTTAGAATATAAGAAACGCAGAGTGTAGTAAATAGTATATGAGTGAGTTGCACTGAAAAACTTAGAATTTACTGAAAAACCCGCATTACACGAAATGCACAGTGTAGTACATAGTATATGAGTGAGTTGCACTCAAAAACTTAGAATATAAGAAACGCACAGTGTAGTACATAGTATATGAGTGAGTTGCACTGAAAAACTTAGAATATAAGAAACGCACAGTGTAGTACATAGTATATTAGTGAGTTGCACTGAAAAACTTAGAATATAAGAAACGCACAGTGTAGTACTAGTATATGAGTGAGTTGCACTGAAAAACTTAGAATATAAGAAATGCACAGTGTAGTACATAGTATATGAGTGAGTTGCACTGAAAAACTTAGAATATAAGAAACGCACAGTGTAGTACATAGTATATGAGTGAGTTGCACTGAAAAACTTAGAATATAAGAAACGCACAGTGTAGTACATAGTATATGAGTGAGTTGCACTGAAAAACTTAGAATATAAAAAACGCACAGTGTAGTACATAGTATATGAGTGAGTTGCACTGAAAAACTTAGAATATAAGAGACGCACAGTATAGTACATAGTATATGAATGAGTTGCACTGAAAAACTTAGAATTTACTGAAGAACCCGCATTACACGAAATGCACAGTGTAGTACATAGTATATGAGTGAGTTGCACTGAAAAACTTAGAATATAAGAAACGCACAGTGTAGTACATAGTATATGAGTGAAATGCACTGAAAAACTTAGAATATAAGAAATGCACAGTGTATTACATAGCATATGAGTGAGTTGCACTGAAAAACTTAGAATATAAGAAACGCACAGTGTAGTACATAGTATATGAGTGAGTTGCACTGAAAAACTTAGAATATAAGAAACGCACAGTGTAGTACATTGTATATGAGTGAGTTGCACTGAAAAACTTAGAATATAAGAAACGCACAGTGTAGTACATAGTATATGAGTGAGTTGCACAGAAAAACTTAGAATATAAGAAACGCACAGTGTAGTACATAGTATATGAGTGAGTTGCACTGAAAAACTTAGAATTTAAGAAACGCACAGTGTAGTACATAGTATATGAGTGAGTTGCACTGAAAAACTTAGAATATAAGAAACGCACAGTGTAGTACATAGTATATGAGTGAGTTGCACTGAAAAACTTAGAATATAAGAAACGCACAGTGTAGTACATAGTATATGAGTGAGTTGCACTGAAAAACTTAGAATATAAGAAACGCACAGTGTAGTACATAGTATATGAGTGAGTTGCACTGAAAAACTTAGAATTTAAGAAACGCACAGTGTAGTACATATTATATGAGTGAGTTGCACTGAAAAACTTAGAATATAAGAAACGCACAGTGTAGTACATAGTATATGAGTGAGTTGCACTGAAAATCTTAGAATATAAGAAATGCACAGTGTAGTACATAGTATATGAGTGAGTTGCACTGAAAAACTTAGAATATAAGAAACGCACAGTGTAGTACATAGAAATGAGTGAGTTGCACTGAAAAACTTAGAATTTACTGAAAAACCCGCATTACACGAAATGCACAGTGTAGTACATAGTATATGAGTGAGTTGCACTGAAAAACTTAGAATATAAGAAACGCACAGTGTAGTACATAGTATATGAGTGAGTTGCACTGAAAAACTTAGAATATAAGAAACGCAGAGTGTAGTAAATAGTATATGAGTGAGTTGCACTGAAAAACTTAGAATTTACTGAAAAACCCGCATTACACGAAATGCACAGTGTAGTACATAGTATATGAGTGAGTTGCACTGAAAAACTTAGAATATAAGAAACGCACAGTGTAGTACATAGTATATGAGTGAGTTGCACTGAAAAACTTAGAATATAAGAAACGCACAGTGTAGTACATAGTATATGAGTGAGTTGCACTGAAAAACTTAGAATATAAGAAACGCACAGTGTAGTACATAGTATATGAGTGAGTTGCACTGAAAAACTTAGAATATAAGAAACGCACAGTGTAGTACATAGTATATGAGTGAGTTGCACTGAAAAACTTAGAATATAAGAAACGCACAGTGTAGTACATAGAAATGAGTGAGTTGCACTGAAAAACTTAGAATTTACTGAAAAACCCGCATTACACGACATGCACAGTGTCGTACATAGTATATGAGTGAGTTGCACTGAAAAACTTAGAATATAAGAAACGCACAGTGTAGTACATAGAAATGAGTTAGTTGCACTGAAAAACTTAGAATTTACTGAAAAACCCGCATTACACGAAATGCACAGTGTAGTACATAGTATATGAGTGAGTTGCACTGAAAAACTTAGAATATAAGAAACGCACAGTGTAGTACATAGTATATGAGTGAGTTGCACTGAAAAACTTAGAATATAAGAAACGCACAGTGTAGTACATAGTATATGAGTGAGTTGCACTGAAAAACTTAGAATATAAAAAACGCACAGTGTAGTACATAGTATATGAGTGAGTTGCACTGAAAAACTTAGAATATAAGAGACGCACAGTATAGTACATAGTATATGAATGAGTTGCACTGAAAAACTTAGAATTTACTGAAGAACCCGCATTACACGAAATGCACAGTGTAGTACATAGTATATGAGTGAGTTGCACTGAAAAACTTAGAATATAAGAAACGCACAGTGTAGTACATAGTATATGAGTGAATTGCACTGAAAAACTTAGAATATAAGAAATGCACAGTGTAGTACATAGCATATGAGTGAGTTGCACTGAAAAACTTAGAATATAAGAAACGCACAGTGTAGTACATAGTATATGAGTGAGTTGCACTGAAAAACTTAGAATATAAGAAACGCACAGTGTAGTACATTGTATATGAGTGAGTTGCACTGAAAAACTTAGAATATAAGAAACGCACAGTGTAGTACATAGTATATGAGTGAGTTGCACTGAAAAACTTAGAATATAAGAAACGCACAGTGTAGTACATAGTATATGAGTGAGTTGCACTGAAAAACTTAGAATTTAAGAAACGCACAGTGTAGTACATAGTATATGAGTGAGTTGCACTGAAAAACTTAGAATATAAGAAACGCACAGTGTAGTACATAGTATATGAGTGAGTTGCACTGAAAAACTTAGAATATAAGAAACGCACAGTGTAGTACATAGTATATGAGTGAGTTGCACTGAAAAAATTAGAATATAAGAAACGCACAGTGTAGTACATAGTATATGAGTGAGTTGCACTGAAAAACTTAGAATTTAAGAAACGCACAGTGTAGTACATAGTATATGAGTGAGTTGCACTGAAAAACTTAGAATATAAGAAACGCACAGTGTAGTACATAGTATATGAGTGAGTTGCACTGAAAAACTTAGAATATAAGAAATGCACAGTGTAGTACATAGTATATGAGTGAGTTGCACTGAAAAACTTAGAATATAAGAAACGCACAGTGTAGTACATAGAAATGAGTGAGTTGCACTGAAAAACTTAGAATTTACTGAAAAACCCGCATTACACGAAATGCACAGTGTAGTACATAGTATATGAGTGAGTTGCACTGAAAAACTTAGAATATAAGAAACGCACAGTGTAGTACATAGTATATGAGTGAGTTGCACTGAAAAACTTAGAAAATAAGAAACGCACAGTGTAGTACATAGTATATGAGTGAGTTGCACTGAAAAACTTAGAATATAAGAAACGCACAGTGTAGTACATAGTATATGAGTGAGTTGCACTGAAAAACTTAGAAAATAAGAAACGCACAGCATAGTACATAGTATATGAGTGAGTTGCACTGAAAAACTTAGAATATAAGAAACGCACAGCGTAGTACATAGTATATGAGTGAGTTGCACTGAAAAACTTAGAATATAAGAATCGCACAGTGTAGTACATAGTATATGAGTGAGTTGCACTGAAAAACTTAGAATATAAGAAACGCACAGTGTAGTACATAGTATATAAGTGAGTTGCACTGAAAAACTAAGAATTTACTGAAAAACCCACATTGCACGAAATGCACAGTGTAGTACATAGTATATGAGTGAGTTGCACTGAAAAACTTAGAATATAAGAAACGCACAGTGTAGTACATAGTATATGAGTGAGTTGCACTGAAAAACTTAGAATATAAGAAACGCACAGTGTAGTACATAGTATATGAGTGATTGCACTGAAAAACTTAGAATATAAGAAACGCAAAGTGTAGTACATAGTATATGAGTGAGTTGCACTGAAAAACTTAGAAAATAAGAAACGCACAGTGTAGTACATAGTATATGAGTGAGTTGCACTGAAAAACTTAGAATATAAGAAACGCACAGCGTAGTACATAGTATATGAGTGAGTTGCACTGAAAAACTTAGAATATAAGAAACGCACAGTGTAGTACATAGTATATGAGTGAGTTGCACTGAAAAACTTAGAATATAAGAAACGCACAGTGTAGTACATAGTATATGAGTGAGTTGCACTGAAAAACTAAGAATTTACTGAAAAACCCGCATTGCACGAAATGCACAGTGTAGTACATAGTATATGAGTGAGTTGCACTGAAAAACTTAGAATATAAGAAACGCACAGTGTAGTACATAGTATATGAGTGAGTTGCACTGAAAAACTTAGAATTTTCTGAAAAACCCGCATTACATGAAATGCACAGTGTAGTACATAGTATATGAGTGAGTTGCACTGAAAAACTTAGAATATAAGAAACGCACAGTGTAGTACATAGTATATGAGTGATTGCACTGAAAAACTTAGAATATAAGAAACGCAAAGTGTAGTACATAGTATATGAGTGAGTTGCACTGAAAAACTTAGAAAATAAGAAACGCACAGTGTAGTACATAGTATATGAGGGAGTTGCACTGAAAAACTTAGAATATAAGAAACGCACAGTGTAGTACATAGTATATGAGTGACTTGCACTGAAAAACTTAGAAAATAAGAAACGCACAGTGTAGTACATAGTATATGAGTGAGTTGCACTGAAAAACTTAGAATATAAGAAACGCACAGTGTAGTACATAGTATATGAGTGAGTTGCACTGAAAAACTTAGAATATAAGAAACGCACAGTGTAGTACATAGTATATGAGTGAGTTGCACTGAAAAACTTAGAATATAAGAAACGCACAGTGTAGTACATAGTATATGAGTGAGTTGCACTGAAAAACTAAGAATTTACTGAAAAACCCGCAATGCACGAAATGCACAGTGTAGTACATAGTATATGAGTGAGTTGCACTGAAAAACTTAGAATATAAGAAACGCACAGTGTAGTACATAGTATATGAGTGAGTTGCACTGAAAAACTTAGAATTTACTGAAAAACCCGCATTACATGAAATGCACAGTGTAGTACATAGTATATGAGTGAGTTGCACTGAAAAACTTAGAATATAAGAAACGCACAGTGTAGTACATAGTATATGAGTGATTGCACTGAAAAACTTAGAATATAAGAAACGCAAAGTGTAGTACATAGTATATGAGTGAGTTGCACTGAAAAACTTAGAATATAGGAAACGCACAGTGTAGTACATAGTATATGAGTGAGTTGCACTGAAAAACTTAGAATTTACTGAAAAACCTGCATTAGACGAAATGCACAGTGTAGTACATTGGATATGAGTGAGTTGCACTGAAAAACTTAGAATTTACTGAAAAACCCGCATTAGACGAAATGCACAGTGTAGTACATTGGATATGAGTGAGTTGCACTGAAAAACTTAGAATTTACTGAAAAACCCGCATTAGACGAAATGCACAGTGTAGTACATTGGATATGAGTGAGTTGCACTGAAAAACTTAGAATATAAGAAACGCACAGTGTAGTACATAGTATATGAGTGAGTTGCACTGAAAAACTTAGAAAATAAGAAACGCACAGTGTAGTACATAGTATATGAGTGAGTTGCACTGAAAAACTTAGAATATAAGAAACGCACAGTGTAGTACATAGTATATGAGTGAGTTGCACTGAAAAACTTAGAAAATAAGAAACGCACAGCATAGTACATAGTATATGAGTGAGTTGCACTGAAAAACTTAGAATATAAGAAACGCACAGCGTAGTACATAGTATATGAGTGAGTTGCACTGAAAAACTTAGAATATAAGAAACGCACAGTGTAGTACATAGTATATGAGTGAGTTGCACTGAAAAACTTAGAATATAAGAAACGCACAGTGTAGTACATAGTATATAAGTGAGTTGCACTGAAAAACTAAGAATTTACTGAAAAACCCACATTGCACGAAATGCACAGTGTAGTACATAGTATATGAGTGAGTTGCACTGAAAAACTTAGAATATAAGAAACGCACAGTGTAGTACATAGTATATGAGTGAGTTGCACTGAAAAACTTAGAATATAAGAAACGCACAGTGTAGTACATAGTATATGAGTGAAATGCACTGAAAAACTTAGAATATAAGAAATGCACAGTGTATTACATAGCATATGAGTGAGTTGCACTGAAAAACTTAGAATATAAGAAACGCACAGTGTAGTACATAGTATATGAGTGAGTTGCACTGAAAAACTTAGAATATAAGAAACGCACAGTGTAGTACATTGTATATGAGTGAGTTGCACTGAAAAACTTAGAATATAAGAAACGCACAGTGTAGTACATAGTATATGAGTGAGTTGCACAGAAAAACTTAGAATATAAGAAACGCACAGTGTAGTACATAGTATATGAGTGAGTTGCACTGAAAAACTTAGAATTTAAGAAACGCACAGTGTAGTACATAGTATATGAGTGAGTTGCACTGAAAAACTTAGAATATAAGAAACGCACAGTGTAGTACATAGTATATGAGTGAGTTGCACTGAAAAACTTAGAATATAAGAAACGCACAGTGTAGTACATAGTATATGAGTGAGTTGCACTGAAAAACTTAGAATATAAGAAACGCACAGTGTAGTACATAGTATATGAGTGAGTTGCACTGAAAAACTTAGAATTTAAGAAACGCACAGTGTAGTACATATTATATGAGTGAGTTGCACTGAAAAACTTAGAATATAAGAAACGCACAGTGTAGTACATAGTATATGAGTGAGTTGCACTGAAAAACTTAGAATATAAGAAATGCACAGTGTAGTACATAGTATATGAGTGAGTTGCACTGAAAAACTTAGAATATAAGAAACGCACAGTGTAGTACATAGAAATGAGTGAGTTGCACTGAAAAACTTAGAATTTACTGAAAAACCCGCATTACACGAAATGCACAGTGTAGTACATAGTATATGAGTGAGTTGCACTGAAAAACTTAGAATATAAGAAACGCACAGTGTAGTACATAGTATATGAGTGAGTTGCACTGAAAAACTTAGAATATAAGTAACGCAGAGTGTAGTAAATAGTATATGAGTGAGTTGCACTGAAAAACTTAGAATTTACTGAAAAACCCGCATTACACGAAATGCACAGTGTAGTACATAGTATATGAGTGAGTTGCACTGAAAAACTTAGAATATAAGAAACGCACAGTGTAGTACATAGTATATGAGTGAGTTGCACTGAAAAACTTAGAATATAAGAAACGCACAGTGTAGTACATAGTATATGAGTGAGTTGCACTGAAAAACTTAGAATATAAGAAACGCACAGTGTAGTACATAGTATATGAGTGAGTTGCACTGAAAAACTTAGAATATAAGAAACGCACAGTGTAGTACATAGTATATGAGTGAGTTGCACTGAAAAACTTAGAATATAAGAAACGCACAGTGTAGTACATAGAAATGAGTGAGTTGCACTGAAAAACTTAGAATTTACTGAAAAACCCGCATTACACGACATGCACAGTGTCGTACATAGTATATGAGTGAGTTGCACTGAAAAACTTAGAATATAAGAAACGCACAGTGTAGTACATAGAAATGAGTTAGTTGCACTGAAAAACTTAGAATTTACTGAAAAACCCGCATTACACGAAATGCACAGTGTAGTACATAGTATATGAGTGAGTTGCACTGAAAAACTTAGAATATAAGAAACGCACAGTGTAGTACATAGTATATGAGTGAGTTGCACTGAAAAACTTAGAATATAAGAAACGCACAGTGTAGTACATAGTATATGAGTGAGTTGCACTGAAAAACTTAGAATATAAAAAACGCACAGTGTAGTACATAGTATATGAGTGAGTTGCACTGAAAAACTTAGAATATAAGAGACGCACAGTATAGTACATAGTATATGAATGAGTTGCACTGAAAAACTTAGAATTTACTGAAGAACCCGCATTACACGAAATGCACAGTGTAGTACATAGTATATGAGTGAGTTGCACTGAAAAACTTAGAATATAAGAAACGCACAGTGTAGTACATAGTATATGAGTGAATTGCACTGAAAAACTTAGAATATAAGAAATGCACAGTGTAGTACATAGCATATGAGTGAGTTGCACTGAAAAACTTAGAATATAAGATACGCACAGTGTAGTACATAGTATATGAGTGAGTTGCACTGAAAAACTTAGAATATAAGAAACGCACAGTGTAGTACATTGTATATGAGTGAGTTGCACTGAAAAACTTAGAATATAAGAAACGCACAGTGTAGTACATAGTATATGAGTGAGTTGCACTGAAAAACTTAGAATATAAGAAACGCACAGTGTAGTACATAGTATATGAGTGAGTTGCACTGAAAAACTTAGAATTTAAGAAACGCACAGTGTAGTACATAGTATATGAGTGAGTTGCACTGAAAAACTTAGAATATAAGAAACGCACAGTGTAGTACATAGTATATGAGTGAGTTGCACTGAAAAACTTAGAATATAAGAAACGCACAGTGTAGTACATAGTATATGAGTGAGTTGCACTGAAAAACTTAGAATATAAGAAACGCACAGTGTAGTACATAGTATATGAGTGAGTTGCACTGAAAAACTTAGAATTTAAGAAACGCACAGTGTAGTACATAGTATATGAGTGAGTTGCACTGAAAAACTTAGAATATAAGAAACGCACAGTGTAGTACATAGTATATGAGTGAGTTGCACTGAAAAACTTAGAATATAAGAAATGCACAGTGTAGTACATAGTATATGAGTGAGTTGCACTGAAAAACTTAGAATATAAGAAACGCACAGTGTAGTACATAGAAATGAGTGAGTTGCACTGAAAAACTTAGAATTTACTGAAAAACCCGCATTACACGAAATGCACAGTGTAGTACATAGTATATGAGTGAGTTGCACTGAAAAACTTAGAATATAAGAAACGCACAGTGTAGTACATAGTATATGAGTGAGTTGCACTGAAAAACTTAGAATATAAGAAACGCACAGTGTAGTACATTGTATATGAGTGAGTTGCACTGAAAAACTTAGAATATAAGAAACGCACAGTGTAGTACATAGTATATGAGTGAGTTGCACTGAAAAACTTAGAATATAAGAAACGCACAGTGTAGTACATAGTATATGAGTGAGTTGCACTGAAAAACTTAGAATTTAAGAAACGCACACTGTAGTACATAGTATATGAGTGAGTTGCACTGAAAAACTTAGAATATAAGAAACGCACAGTGTAGTACATAGTATATGAGTGAGTTGCACTGAAAAACTTAGAATATAAGAAACGCACAGTGTAGTACATAGTATATGAGTGAGTTGCACTGAAAAACTTAGAATATAAGAAACGCACAGTGTAGTACATAGTATATGAGTGAGTTGCACTGAAAAACTTAGAATTTAAGAAACGCACAGTGTAGTACATAGTATATGAGTGAGTTGCACTGAAAAACTTAGAATATAAGAAACGCACAGTGTAGTACATAGTATATGAGTGAGTTGCACTGAAAAACTTAGAATATAAGAAATGCACAGTGTAGTACATAGTATATGAGTGAGTTGCACTGAAAAACTTAGAATATAAGAAACGCACAGTGTAGTACATAGAAATGAGTGAGTTGCACTGAAAAACTTAGAATTTACTGAAAAACCCGCATTACACGAAATGCACAGTGTAGTACATAGTATATGAGTGAGTTGCACTGAAAAACTTAGAATATAAGAAACGCACAGTGTAGTACATAGTATATGAGTGAGTTGCACTGAAAAACTTAGAAAATAAGAAACGCACAGTGTAGTACATAGTATATGAGTGAGTTGCACTGAAAAACTTAGAATATAAGAAACGCACAGTGTAGTACATAGTATATGAGTGAGTTGCACTGAAAAACTTAGAAAATAAGAAACGCACAGCATAGTACATAGTATATGAGTGAGTTGCACTGAAAAACTTAGAATATAAGAAACGCACAGCGTAGTACATAGTATATGAGTGAGTTGCACTGAAAAACTTAGAATATAAGAAACGCACAGTGTAGTACATAGTATATGAGTGAGTTGCACTGAAAAACTTAGAATATAAGAAACGCACAGTGTAGTACATAGTATATAAGTGAGTTGCACTGAAAAACTAAGAATTTACTGAAAAACCCACATTGCACGAAATGCACAGTGTAGTACATAGTATATGAGTGAGTTGCACTGAAAAACTTAGAATATAAGAAACGCACAGTGTAGTACATAGTATATGAGTGAGTTGCACTGAAAAACTTAGAATATAAGAAACGCACAGTGTAGTACATAGTATATGAGTGATTGCACTGAAAAACTTAGAATATAAGAAACGCAAAGTGTAGTACATAGTATATGAGTGAGTTGCACTGAAAAACTTAGAAAATAAGAAACGCACAGTGTAGTACATAGTATATGAGTGAGTTGCACTGAAAAACTTAGAATATAAGAAACGCACAGCGTAGTACATAGTATATGAGTGAGTTGCACTGAAAAACTTAGAATATAAGAAACGCACAGTGTAGTACATAGTATATGAGTGAGTTGCACTGAAAAACTTAGAATATAAGAAACGCACAGTGTAGTACATAGTATATGAGTGAGTTGCACTGAAAAACTAAGAATTTACTGAAAAACCCGCATTGCACGAAATGCACAGTGTAGTACATAGTATATGAGTGAGTTGCACTGAAAAACTTAGAATATAAGAAACGCACAGTGTAGTACATAGTATATGAGTGAGTTGCACTGAAAAACTTAGAATTTTCTGAAAAACCCGCATTACATGAAATGCACAGTGTAGTACATAGTATATGAGTGAGTTGCACTGAAAAACTTAGAATATAAGAAACGCACAGTGTAGTACATAGTATATGAGTGATTGCACTGAAAAACTTAGAATATAAGAAACGCACAGTGTAGTACATAGTATATGAGTGAATTGCACTGAAAAACTTAGAATATAAGAAATGCACAGTGTAGTACATAGCATATGAGTGAGTTGCACTGAAAAACTTAGAATATAAGAAACGCACAGTGTAGTACATAGTATATGAGTGAGTTGCACTGAAAAACTTAGAATATAAGAAACGCACAGTGTAGTACATTGTATATGAGTGAGTTGCACTGAAAAACTTAGAATATAAGAAACGCACAGTGTAGTACATAGTATATGAGTGAGTTGCACTGAAAAACTTAGAATATAAGAAACGCACAGTGTAGTACATAGTATATGAGTGAGTTGCACTGAAAAACTTAGAATTTAAGAAACGCACAGTGTAGTACATAGTATATGAGTGAGTTGCACTGAAAAACTTAGAATATAAGAAACGCACAGTGTAGTACATAGTATATGAGTGAGTTGCACTGAAAAACTTAGAATATAAGAAACGCACAGTGTAGTACATAGTATATGAGTGAGTTGCACTGAAAAACTTAGAATATAAGAAACGCACAGTGTAGTACATAGTATATGAGTGAGTTGCACTGAAAAACTTAGAATTTAAGAAACGCACAGTGTAGTACATAGTATATGAGTGAGTTGCACTGAAAAACTTAGAATATAAGAAACGCACAGTGTAGTACATAGTATATGAGTGAGTTGCACTGAAAAACTTAGAATATAAGAAATGCACAGTGTAGTACATAGTATATGAGTGAGTTGCACTGAAAAACTTAGAATATAAGAAACGCACAGTGTAGTACATAGAAATGAGTGAGTTGCACTGAAAAACTTAGAATTTACTGAAAAACCCGCATTACACGAAATGCACAGTGTAGTACATAGTATATGAGTGAGTTGCACTGAAAAACTTAGAATATAAGAAACGCACAGTGTAGTACATAGTATATGAGTGAGTTGCACTGAAAAACTTAGAAAATAAGAAACGCACAGTGTAGTACATAGTATATGAGTGAGTTGCACTGAAAAACTTAGAATATAAGAAACGCACAGTGTAGTACATAGTATATGAGTGAGTTGCACTGAAAAACTTAGAAAATAAGAAACGCACAGCATAGTACATAGTATATGAGTGAGTTGCACTGAAAAACTTAGAATATAAGAAACGCACAGCGTAGTACATAGTATATGAGTGAGTTGCACTGAAAAACTTAGAATATAAGAAACGCACAGTGTAGTACATAGTATATGAGTGAGTTGCACTGAAAAACTTAGAATATAAGAAACGCACAGTGTAGTACATAGTATATAAGTGAGTTGCACTGAAAAACTAAGAATTTACTGAAAAACCCACATTGCACGAAATGCACAGTGTAGTACATAGTATATGAGTGAGTTGCACTGAAAAACTTAGAATATAAGAAACGCACAGTGTAGTACATAGTATATGAGTGAGTTGCACTGAAAAACTTAGAATATAAGAAACGCACAGTGTAGTACATAGTATATGAGTGATTGCACTGAAAAACTTAGAATATAAGAAACGCAAAGTGTAGTACATAGTATATGAGTGAGTTGCACTGAAAAACTTAGAAAATAAGAAACGCACAGTGTAGTACATAGTATATGAGTGAGTTGCACTGAAAAACTTAGAATATAAGAAACGCACAGCGTAGTACATAGTATATGAGTGAGTTGCACTGAAAAACTTAGAATATAAGAAACGCACAGTGTAGTACATAGTATATGAGTGAGTTGCACTGAAAAACTAAGAATTTACTGAAAAACCCGCATTGCACGAAATGCACAGTGTAGTACATAGTATATGAGTGAGTTGCACTGAAAAACTTAGAATATAAGAAACGCACAGTGTAGTACATAGTATATGAGTGAGTTGCACTGAAAAACTTAGAATTTTCTGAAAAACCCGCATTACATGAAATGCACAGTGTAGTACATAGTATATGAGTGAGTTGCACTGAAAAACTTAGAATATAAGAAACGCACAGTGTAGTACATAGTATATGAGTGATTGCACTGAAAAACTTAGAATATAAGAAACGCAAAGTGTAGTACATAGTATATGAGTGAGTTGCACTGAAAAACTTAGAAAATAAGAAACGCACAGTGTAGTACATAGTATATGAGGGAGTTGCACTGAAAAACTTAGAATATAAGAAACGCACAGTGTAGTACATAGTATATGAGTGACTTGCACTGAAAAACTTAGAAAATAAGAAACGCACAGTGTAGTACATAGTATATGAGTGAGTTGCACTGAAAAACTTAGAATATAAGAAACGCACAGTGTAGTACATAGTATATGAGTGAGTTGCACTGAAAAACTTAGAATATAAGAAACGCACAGTGTAGTACATAGTATATGAGTGAGTTGCACTGAAAAACTTAGAATATAAGAAACGCACAGTGTAGTACATAGTATATGAGTGAGTTGCACTGAAAAACTAAGAATTTACTGAAAAACCCGCAATGCACGAAATGCACAGTGTAGTACATAGTATATGAGTGAGTTGCACTGAAAAACTTAGAATATAAGAAACGCACAGTGTAGTACATAGTATATGAGTGAGTTGCACTGAAAAACTTAGAATATAAGAAACGCACAGTGTAGTACATAGTATATGAGTGAGTTGCACTGAAAAACTTAGAATATAAGAAACGCACAGTGTAGTACATAGTATATGAGTGAGTTGCACTGAAAAACTTAGAATATAAGAAACGCACAGTGTAGTACATAGTATATGAGTGAGTTGCACTGAAAAACTTAGAATATAAGAAACGCACAGTGTAGTACATAGAAATGAGTGAGTTGCACTGAAAAACTTAGAATTTACTGAAAAACCCGCATTACACGACATGCACAGTGTCGTACATAGTATATGAGTGAGTTGCACTGAAAAACTTAGAATATAAGAAACGCACAGTGTAGTACATAGAAATGAGTTAGTTGCACTGAAAAACTTAGAATTTACTGAAAAACCCGCATTACACGAAATGCACAGTGTAGTACATAGTATATGAGTGAGTTGCACTGAAAAACTTAGAATATAAGAAACGCACAGTGTAGTACATAGTATATGAGTGAGTTGCACTGAAAAACTTAGAATATAAGAAACGCACAGTGTAGTACATAGTATATGAGTGAGTTGCACTGAAAAACTTAGAATATAAAAAACGCACAGTGTAGTACATAGTATATGAGTGAGTTGCACTGAAAAACTTAGAATATAAGAGACGCACAGTATAGTACATAGTATATGAATGAGTTGCACTGAAAAACTTAGAATTTACTGAAGAACCCGCATTACACGAAATGCACAGTGTAGTACATAGTATATGAGTGAGTTGCACTGAAAAACTTAGAATATAAGAAACGCACAGTGTAGTACATAGTATATGAGTGAATTGCACTGAAAAACTTAGAATATAAGAAATGCACAGTGTAGTACATAGCATATGAGTGAGTTGCACTGAAAAACTTAGAATATAAGAAACGCACAGTGTAGTACATAGTATATGAGTGAGTTGCACTGAAAAACTTAGAATATAAGAAACGCACAGTGTAGTACATTGTATATGAGTGAGTTGCACTGAAAAACTTAGAATATAAGAAACGCACAGTGTAGTACATAGTATATGAGTGAGTTGCACTGAAAAACTTAGAATATAAGAAACGCACAGTGTAGTACATAGTATATGAGTGAGTTGCACTGAAAAACTTAGAATTTAAGAAACGCACAGTGTAGTACATAGTATATGAGTGAGTTGCACTGAAAAACTTAGAATATAAGAAACGCACAGTGTAGTACATAGTATATGAGTGAGTTGCACTGAAAAACTTAGAATATAAGAAACGCACAGTGTAGTACATAGTATATGAGTGAGTTGCACTGAAAAACTTAGAATATAAGAAACGCACAGTGTAGTACATAGTATATGAGTGAGTTGCACTGAAAAACTTAGAATTTAAGAAACGCACAGTGTAGTACATAGTATATGAGTGAGTTGCACTGAAAAACTTAGAATATAAGAAACGCACAGTGTAGTACATAGTATATGAGTGAGTTGCACTGAAAAACTTAGAATATAAGAAATGCACAGTGTAGTACATAGTATATGAGTGAGTTGCACTGAAAAACTTAGAATATAAGAAACGCACAGTGTAGTACATAGAAATGAGTGAGTTGCACTGAAAAACTTAGAATTTACTGAAAAACCCGCATTACACGAAATGCACAGTGTAGTACATAGTATATGAGTGAGTTGCACTGAAAAACTTAGAATATAAGAAACGCACAGTGTAGTACATAGTATATGAGTGAGTTGCACTGAAAAACTTAGAAAATAAGAAACGCACAGTGTAGTACATAGTATATGAGTGAGTTGCACTGAAAAACTTAGAATATAAGAAACGCACAGTGTAGTACATAGTATATGAGTGAGTTGCACTGAAAAACTTAGAAAATAAGAAACGCACAGCATAGTACATAGTATATGAGTGAGTTGCACTGAAAAACTTAGAATATAAGAAACGCACAGCGTAGTACATAGTATATGAGTGAGTTGCACTGAAAAACTTAGAATATAAGAAACGCACAGTGTAGTACATAGTATATGAGTGAGTTGCACTGAAAAACTTAGAATATAAGAAACGCACAGTGTAGTACATAGTATATAAGTGAGTTGCACTGAAAAACTAAGAATTTACTGAAAAACCCACATTGCACGAAATGCACAGTGTAGTACATAGTATATGAGTGAGTTGCACTGAAAAACTTAGAATATAAGAAACGCACAGTGTAGTACATAGTATATGAGTGAGTTGCACTGAAAAACTTAGAATATAAGAAACGCACAGTGTAGTACATAGTATATGAGTGATTGCACTGAAAAACTTAGAATATAAGAAACGCAAAGTGTAGTACATAGTATATGAGTGAGTTGCACTGAAAAACTTAGAAAATAAGAAACGCACAGTGTAGTACATAGTATATGAGTGAGTTGCACTGAAAAACTTAGAATATAAGAAACGCACAGCGTAGTACATAGTATATGAGTGAGTTGCACTGAAAAACTTAGAATATAAGAAACGCACAGTGTAGTACATAGTATATGAGTGAGTTGCACTGAAAAACTTAGAATATAAGAAACGCACAGTGTAGTACATAGTATATGAGTGAGTTGCACTGAAAAACTAAGAATTTACTGAAAAACCCGCATTGCACGAAATGCACAGTGTAGTACATAGTATATGAGTGAGTTGCACTGAAAAACTTAGAATATAAGAAACGCACAGTGTAGTACATAGTATATGAGTGAGTTGCACTGAAAAACTTAGAATTTTCTGAAAAACCCGCATTACATGAAATGCACAGTGTAGTACATAGTATATGAGTGAGTTGCACTGAAAAACTTAGAATATAAGAAACGCACAGTGTAGTACATAGTATATGAGTGATTGCACTGAAAAACTTAGAATATAAGAAACGCAAAGTGTAGTACATAGTATATGAGTGAGTTGCACTGAAAAACTTAGAAAATAAGAAACGCACAGTGTAGTACATAGTATATGAGGGAGTTGCACTGAAAAACTTAGAATATAAGAAACGCACAGTGTAGTACATAGTATATGAGTGACTTGCACTGAAAAACTTAGAAAATAAGAAACGCACAGTGTAGTACATAGTATATGAGTGAGTTGCACTGAAAAACTTAGAATATAAGAAACGCACAGTGTAGTACATAGTATATGAGTGAGTTGCACTGAAAAACTTAGAATATAAGAAACGCACAGTGTAGTACATAGTATATGAGTGAGTTGCACTGAAAAACTTAGAATATAAGAAACGCACAGTGTAGTACATAGTATATGAGTGAGTTGCACTGAAAAACTAAGAATTTACTGAAAAACCCGCAATGCACGAAATGCACAGTGTAGTACATAGTATATGAGTGAGTTGCACTGAAAAACTTAGAATATAAGAAACGCACAGTGTAGTACATAGTATATGAGTGAGTTGCACTGAAAAACTTAGAATTTACTGAAAAACCCGCATTACATGAAATGCACAGTGTAGTACATAGTATATGAGTGAGTTGCACTGAAAAACTTAGAATATAAGAAACGCACAGTGTAGTACATAGTATATGAGTGATTGCACTGAAAAACTTAGAATATAAGAAACGCAAAGTGTAGTACATAGTATATGAGTGAGTTGCACTGAAAAACTTAGAATATAGGAAACGCACAGTGTAGTACATAGTATATGAGTGAGTTGCACTGAAAAACTTAGAATTTACTGAAAAACCTGCATTAGACGAAATGCACAGTGTAGTACATTGGATATGAGTGAGTTGCACTGAAAAACTTAGAATTTACTGAAAAACCCGCATTAGACGAAATGCACAGTGTAGTACATTGGATATGAGTGAGTTGCACTGAAAAACTTAGAATTTACTGAAAAACCCGCATTAGACGAAATGCACAGTGTAGTACATTGGATATGAGTGAGTTGCACTGAAAAACTTAGAATATAAGAAACGCACAGTGTAGTACATAGTATATGAGTGAGTTGCACTGAAAAACTTAGAAAATAAGAAACGCACAGTGTAGTACATAGTATATGAGTGAGTTGCACTGAAAAACTTAGAATATAAGAAACGCACAGTGTAGTACATAGTATATGAGTGAGTTGCACTGAAAAACTTAGAAAATAAGAAACGCACAGCATAGTACATAGTATATGAGTGAGTTGCACTGAAAAACTTAGAATATAAGAAACGCACAGCGTAGTACATAGTATATGAGTGAGTTGCACTGAAAAACTTAGAATATAAGAAACGCACAGTGTAGTACATAGTATATGAGTGAGTTGCACTGAAAAACTTAGAATATAAGAAACGCACAGTGTAGTACATAGTATATAAGTGAGTTGCACTGAAAAACTAAGAATTTACTGAAAAACCCACATTGCACGAAATGCACAGTGTAGTACATAGTATATGAGTGAGTTGCACTGAAAAACTTAGAATATAAGAAACGCACAGTGTAGTACATAGTATATGAGTGAGTTGCACTGAAAAACTTAGAATTTACTGAAAAACCCGCATTACATGAAATGCACAGTGTAGTACATAGTATATGAGTGAGTTGCACTGAAAAACTTAGAATATAAGAAACGCACAGTGTAGTACATAGTATATGAGTGATTGCACTGAAAAACTTAGAATATAAGAAACGCAAAGTGTAGTACATAGTATATGAGTGAGTTGCACTGAAAAACTTAGAAAATAAGAAACGCACAGTGTAGTACATAGTATATGAGTGAGTTGCACTGAAAAACTTAGAATATAAGAAACGCACAGTGTAGTACATAGTATATGAGTGACTTGCACTGAAAAACTTAGAAAATAAGAAACGCACAGTGTAGTACATAGTATATGAGTGAGTTGCACTGAAAAACTTAGAATATAAGAAACGCACAGTGTAGTACATAGTATATGAGTGAGTTGCACTGAAAAACTTAGAATATAAGAAACGCACAGTGTAGTACATAGTATATGAGTGAGTTGCACTGAAAAACTTAGAATATAAGAAACGCACAGTGTAGTACATAGTATATGAGTGAGTTGCACTGAAAAACTAAGAATTTACTGAAAAACCCGCAATGCACGAAATGCACAGTGTAGTACATAGTATATGAGTGAGTTGCACTGAAAAACTTAGAATATAAGAAACGCACAGTGTAGTACATAGTATATGAGTGAGTTGCACTGAAAAACTTAGAATTTACTGAAAAACCCGCATTACAAGAAATGCACAGTGTAGTACATAGTATATGAGTGAGTTGCACTGAAAAACTTAGAATATAAGAAACGCACAGTGTAGTACATAGTATATGAGTGATTGCACTGAAAAACTTAGAATATAAGAAACGCAAAGTGTAGTACATAGTATATGAGTGAGTTGCACTGAAAAACTTAGAATATAGGAAACGCACAGTGTAGTACATAGTATATGAGTGAGTTGCACTGAAAAACTTAGAATATAAGAAACGCACAGTGTAGTACATAGTATATGAGTGAGTTGCACTGAAAAACTTAGAATATAAGAAACGCACAGTGTAGTACATAGTATATGAGTGAGTTGCACTGAAAAACTAAGAATTTACTGAAAAACCCGCATTGCACGAAATGCACAGTGTAGTACATAGTATATGAGTGAGTTGCACTGAAAAACTTAGAATATAAGAAACGCACAGTGTAGTACATAGTATATGAGTGAGTTGCACTGAAAAACTTAGAATTTACTGAAAAACCCGCATTACATGAAATGCACAGTGTAGTACATAGTATATGAGTGAGTTGCACTGAAAAACTTAGAATATAAGAAACGCACAGTGTAGTACATAGTATATGAGTGATTGCACTGAAAAACTTAGAATATAAGAAACGCAAAGTGTAGTACATAGTATATGAGTGAGTTGCACTGAAAAACTTAGAATATAGGAAACGCACAGTGTAGTACATAGTATATGAGTGAGTTGCACTGAAAAACTTAGAAAATAAGAAACGCACAGTGTAGTACATAGTATATGAGTGAGTTGCACTGAAAAACTTAGAATATAAGAAACGCACAGTGTAGTACATAGTATATGAGTGAGTTGCACTGAAAAACTTAGAATTTACTGAAAAACCCGCATTACATGAAATGCACAGTGTAGTACATAGTATATGAGTGAGTTGCACTGAAAAACTTAGAATATAAGAAACGCACAGTGTAGTACATAGTATATGAGTGATTGCACTGAAAAACTTAGAATATAAGAAACGCAAAGTGTAGTACATAGTATATGAGTGAGTTGCACTGAAAAACTTAGAATATAGGAAACGCACAGTGTAGTACATAGTATATGAGTGAGTTGCACTGAAAAACTTAGAAAATAAGAAACGCACAGTGTAGTACATAGTATATGAGTGAGTTGCACTGAAAAACTTAGAATATAAGAAACGCACAGTGTAGTACATAGTATATGAGTGAGTTGCACTGAAAAACTTAGAATATAAGAAACGCCCAGTGTAGTACATAGTATATGAGTGAGTTGAACTGAAAAACTTAGAATTTACTGAAATACCCGCATTACACGAAATGCACAGTGTAGTACATAGTATTTGAGTGAGTTGCACTGAAAAACTTAGAATATAAGAAACGCACAGTGTAGTACATATTATATGAGTGAGTTGCACTGAAAAACTTAGAATATAAGAAACGCACAGTGTAGTACATAGTATATGAGTGAGTTGCACTGAAAAACTTAGAATTTACTGAAATACCCGCATTACACGAAATGCACAGTGTAGTACATAGTATTTGAGTGAGTTGCACTGAAAAACTTAGAATATAAGAAACGCACAGAGTAGTACATAGTATATGAGTGAGTTGCATTGAAAAACTTAGAATTTACTGAAAAACCCGCATTAGACGAAATGCACAGTGCAGTACATTGTATATGAGAGAGTTGCACTGAAAAACTTAGAATTTACTGAAAAACCCGCATTAGACGAAATGCACAGTGTAGTACATTGTATATGAGTGAGTTGCACTGAAAAACTTAGAATTTACTGAAAAACCCGCATTAGACGAAATGCACAGTGTAGTACATTGTATATGAGTGAGTTGCACTGAAAAACTTAGAATTTACTGAAAAACCCGCATTAGACGAAATGCACAGTGTAGTACATTGTATATGAGTGAGTTGCATTGAAAAACTTAGAATTTACTGAAAAACCCGCATTAGACGAAATGCACAGTGTAGTACATTGTATATGAGTGAGTTGCACTGAAAAACTTAGAATTTACTGAAAAACCCGCATTAGACGAAATGCACAGTGTAGTATATTGTATATGAGTGAGTTGCACTGAAAAACTTAGAATTTACTGAAAAACCCGCATTAGACGAAATGCACAGTGTAGTACATTGTATATGAGTGAGTTGCACTGAAAAACTTAGAATTTACTGAAAAACCCGCATTAGACGAAATGCACAGTGTAGTACATTGTATATGAGTGAGTTGCACTGAAAAACTTAGAATTTACTGAAAAACCCGCATTAGACGAAATGCACAGTGTAGTACATTGTATATGAGTGAGTTGCACTGAAAAACTTAGAATTTACTGAAAAACCCGCATTAGACGAAATGCACAGTGTAGTACATTGGATATGAGTGAGTTGCACTGAAAAACTTAGAATTTACTGAAAAACCCGCATTAGACGAAATGCACAGTGTAGTACATTGGATATGAGTGAGTTGCACTGAAAAACTTAGAATATAAGAAACGCACAGTGTAGTACATAGTATATGAGTGAGTTGCACTGAAAAACTTAGAAAATAAGAAACGCACAGTGTAGTACATAGTATATGAGTGACTTGCACTGAAAAACTTAGAATATAAGAGACGCACAGTATAGTACATAGTATATGAATGAGTTGCACTGAAAAACTTAGAATTTACTGAAGAACCCGCATTACACGAAATGCACAGTGTAGTACATAGTATATGAGTGAGTTGCACTGAAAAACTTAGAATATAAGAAACGCACAGTGTAGTACATAGTATATGAGTGAATTGCACTGAAAAACTTAGAATATAAGAAATGCACAGTGTAGTACATAGCATATGAGTGAGTTGCACTGAAAAACTTAGAATATAAGAAACGCACAGTGTAGTACATAGTATATGAGTGAGTTGCACTGAAAAACTTAGAATATAAGAAACGCACAGTGTAGTACATTGTATATGAGTGAGTTGCACTGAAAAACTTAGAATATAAGAAACGCACAGTGTAGTACATAGTATATGAGTGAGTTGCACTGAAAAACTTAGAATATAAGAAACGCACAGTGTAGTACATAGTATATGAGTGAGTTGCACTGAAAAACTTAGAATTTAAGAAACGCACAGTGTAGTACATAGTATATGAGTGAGTTGCACTGAAAAACTTAGAATATAAGAAACGCACAGTGTAGTACATAGTATATGAGTGAGTTGCACTGAAAAACTTAGAATATAAGAAACGCACAGTGTAGTACATAGTATATGAGTGAGTTGCACTGAAAAAATTAGAATATAAGAAACGCACAGTGTAGTACATAGTATATGAGTGAGTTGCACTGAAAAACTTAGAATTTAAGAAACGCACAGTGTAGTACATAGTATATGAGTGAGTTGCACTGAAAAACTTAGAATATAAGAAACGCACAGTGTAGTACATAGTATATGAGTGAGTTGCACTGAAAAACTTAGAATATAAGAAATGCACAGTGTAGTACATAGTATATGAGTGAGTTGCACTGAAAAACTTAGAATATAAGAAACGCACAGTGTAGTACATAGAAATGAGTGAGTTGCACTGAAAAACTTAGAATTTACTGAAAAACCCGCATTACACGAAATGCACAGTGTAGTACATAGTATATGAGTGAGTTGCACTGAAAAACTTAGAATATAAGAAACGCACAGTGTAGTACATAGTATATGAGTGAGTTGCACTGAAAAACTTAGAAAATAAGAAACGCACAGTGTAGTACATAGTATATGAGTGAGTTGCACTGAAAAACTTAGAATATAAGAAACGCACAGTGTAGTACATAGTATATGAGTGAGTTGCACTGAAAAACTTAGAAAATAAGAAACGCACAGCATAGTACATAGTATATGAGTGAGTTGCACTGAAAAACTTAGAATATAAGAAACGCACAGCGTAGTACATAGTATATGAGTGAGTTGCACTGAAAAACTTAGAATATAAGAAACGCACAGTGTAGTACATAGTATATGAGTGAGTTGCACTGAAAAACTTAGAATATAAGAAACGCACAGTGTAGTACATAGTATATAAGTGAGTTGCACTGAAAAACTAAGAATTTACTGAAAAACCCACATTGCACGAAATGCACAGTGTAGTACATAGTATATGAGTGAGTTGCACTGAAAAACTTAGAATATAAGAAACGCACAGTGTAGTACATAGTATATGAGTGAGTTGCACTGAAAAACTTAGAATATAAGAAACGCACAGTGTAGTACATAGTATATGAGTGATTGCACTGAAAAACTTAGAATATAAGAAACGCAAAGTGTAGTACATAGTATATGAGTGAGTTGCACTGAAAAACTTAGAAAATAAGAAACGCACAGTGTAGTACATAGTATATGAGTGAGTTGCACTGAAAAACTTAGAATATAAGAAACGCACAGCGTAGTACATAGTATATGAGTGAGTTGCACTGAAAAACTTAGAATATAAGAAACGCACAGTGTAGTACATAGTATATGAGTGAGTTGCACTGAAAAACTTAGAATATAAGAAACGCACAGTGTAGTACATAGTATATGAGTGAGTTGCACTGAAAAACTAAGAATTTACTGAAAAACCCGCATTGCACGAAATGCACAGTGTAGTACATAGTATATGAGTGAGTTGCACTGAAAAACTTAGAATATAAGAAACGCACAGTGTAGTACATAGTATATGAGTGAGTTGCACTGAAAAACTTAGAATTTTCTGAAAAACCCGCATTACATGAAATGCACAGTGTAGTACATAGTATATGAGTGAGTTGCACTGAAAAACTTAGAATATAAGAAACGCACAGTGTAGTACATAGTATATGAGTGATTGCACTGAAAAACTTAGAATATAAGAAACGCAAAGTGTAGTACATAGTATATGAGTGAGTTGCACTGAAAAACTTAGAAAATAAGAAACGCACAGTGTAGTACATAGTATATGAGGGAGTTGCACTGAAAAACTTAGAATATAAGAAACGCACAGTGTAGTACATAGTATATGAGTGACTTGCACTGAAAAACTTAGAAAATAAGAAACGCACAGTGTAGTACATAGTATATGAGTGAGTTGCACTGAAAAACTTAGAATATAAGAAACGCACAGTGTAGTACATAGTATATGAGTGAGTTGCACTGAAAAACTTAGAATATAAGAAACGCACAGTGTAGTACATAGTATATGAGTGAGTTGCACTGAAAAACTTAGAATATAAGAAACGCACAGTGTAGTACATAGTATATGAGTGAGTTGCACTGAAAAACTAAGAATTTACTGAAAAACCCGCAATGCACGAAATGCACAGTGTAGTACATAGTATATGAGTGAGTTGCACTGAAAAACTTAGAATATAAGAAACGCACAGTGTAGTACATAGTATATGAGTGAGTTGCACTGAAAAACTTAGAATTTACTGAAAAACCCGCATTACATGAAATGCACAGTGTAGTACATAGTATATGAGTGAGTTGCACTGAAAAACTTAGAATATAAGAAACGCACAGTGTAGTACATAGTATATGAGTGATTGCACTGAAAAACTTAGAATATAAGAAACGCAAAGTGTAGTACATAGTATATGAGTGAGTTGCACTGAAAAACTTAGAATATAGGAAACGCACAGTGTAGTACATAGTATATGAGTGAGTTGCACTGAAAAACTTAGAATTTACTGAAAAACCTGCATTAGACGAAATGCACAGTGTAGTACATTGGATATGAGTGAGTTGCACTGAAAAACTTAGAATTTACTGAAAAACCCGCATTAGACGAAATGCACAGTGTAGTACATTGGATATGAGTGAGTTGCACTGAAAAACTTAGAATTTACTGAAAAACCCGCATTAGACGAAATGCACAGTGTAGTACATTGGATATGAGTGAGTTGCACTGAAAAACTTAGAATATAAGAAACGCACAGTGTAGTACATAGTATATGAGTGAGTTGCACTGAAAAACTTAGAAAATAAGAAACGCACAGTGTAGTACATAGTATATGAGTGAGTTGCACTGAAAAACTTAGAATATAAGAAACGCACAGTGTAGTACATAGTATATGAGTGAGTTGCACTGAAAAACTTAGAAAATAAGAAACGCACAGCATAGTACATAGTATATGAGTGAGTTGCACTGAAAAACTTAGAATATAAGAAACGCACAGCGTAGTACATAGTATATGAGTGAGTTGCACTGAAAAACTTAGAATATAAGAAACGCACAGTGTAGTACATAGTATATGAGTGAGTTGCACTGAAAAACTTAGAATATAAGAAACGCACAGTGTAGTACATAGTATATAAGTGAGTTGCACTGAAAAACTAAGAATTTACTGAAAAACCCACATTGCACGAAATGCACAGTGTAGTACATAGTATATGAGTGAGTTGCACTGAAAAACTTAGAATATAAGAAACGCACAGTGTAGTACATAGTATATGAGTGAGTTGCACTGAAAAACTTAGAATATAAGAAACGCACAGTGTAGTACATAGTATATGAGTGAAATGCACTGAAAAACTTAGAATATAAGAAATGCACAGTGTATTACATAGCATATGAGTGAGTTGCACTGAAAAACTTAGAATATAAGAAACGCACAGTGTAGTACATAGTATATGAGTGAGTTGCACTGAAAAACTTAGAATATAAGAAACGCACAGTGTAGTACATTGTATATGAGTGAGTTGCACTGAAAAACTTAGAATATAAGAAACGCACAGTGTAGTACATAGTATATGAGTGAGTTGCACAGAAAAACTTAGAATATAAGAAACGCACAGTGTAGTACATAGTATATGAGTGAGTTGCACTGAAAAACTTAGAATTTAAGAAACGCACAGTGTAGTACATAGTATATGAGTGAGTTGCACTGAAAAACTTAGAATATAAGAAACCCACAGTGTAGTACATAGTATATGAGTGAGTTGCACTGAAAAACTTAGAATATAAGAAACGCACAGTGTAGTACATAGTATATGAGTGAGTTGCACTGAAAAACTTAGAATATAAGAAACGCACAGTGTAGTACATAGTATATGAGTGAGTTGCACTGAAAAACTTAGAATTTAAGAAACGCACAGTGTAGTACATATTATATGAGTGAGTTGCACTGAAAAACTTAGAATATAAGAAACGCACAGTGTAGTACATAGTATATGAGTGAGTTGCACTGAAAAACTTAGAATATAAGAAATGCACAGTGTAGTACATAGTATATGAGTGAGTTGCACTGAAAAACTTAGAATATAAGAAACGCACAGTGTAGTACATAGAAATGAGTGAGTTGCACTGAAAAACTTAGAATTTACTGAAAAACCCGCATTACACGAAATGCACAGTGTAGTACATAGTATATGAGTGAGTTGCACTGAAAAACTTAGAATATAAGAAACGCACAGTGTAGTACATAGTATATGAGTGAGTTGCACTGAAAAACTTAGAATATAAGAAACGCAGAGTGTAGTAAATAGTATATGAGTGAGTTGCACTGAAAAACTTAGAATTTACTGAAAAACCCGCATTACACGAAATGCACAGTGTAGTACATAGTATATGAGTGAGTTGCACTGAAAAACTTAGAATATAAGAAACGCACAGTGTAGTACATAGTATATGAGTGAGTTGCACTGAAAAACTTAGAATATAAGAAACGCACAGTGTAGTACATAGTATATGAGTGAGTTGCACTGAAAAACTTAGAATATAAGAAACGCACAGTGTAGTACATAGTATATGAGTGAGTTGCACTGAAAAACTTAGAATATAAGAAACGCACAGTGTAGTACATAGTATATGAGTGAGTTGCACTGAAAAACTTAGAATATAAGAAACGCACAGTGTAGTACATAGAAATGAGTGAGTTGCACTGAAAAACTTAGAATTTACTGAAAAACCCGCATTACACGACATGCACAGTGTCGTACATAGTATATGAGTGAGTTGCACTGAAAAACTTAGAATATAAGAAACGCACAGTGTAGTACATAGAAATGAGTTAGTTGCACTGAAAAACTTAGAATTTACTGAAAAACCCGCATTACACGAAATGCACAGTGTAGTACATAGTATATGAGTGAGTTGCACTGAAAAACTTAGAATATAAGAAACGCACAGTGTAGTACATAGTATATGAGTGAGTTGCACTGAAAAACTTAGAATATAAGAAACGCACAGTGTAGTACATAGTATATGAGTGAGTTGCACTGAAAAACTTAGAATATAAAAAACGCACAGTGTAGTACATAGTATATGAGTGAGTTGCACTGAAAAACTTAGAATATAAGAGACGCACAGTATAGTACATAGTATATGAATGAGTTGCACTGAAAAACTTAGAATTTACTGAAGAACCCGCATTACACGAAATGCACAGTGTAGTACATAGTATATGAGTGAGTTGCACTGAAAAACTTAGAATATAAGAAACGCACAGTGTAGTACATAGTATATGAGTGAATTGCACTGAAAAACTTAGAATATAAGAAATGCACAGTGTAGTACATAGCATATGAGTGAGTTGCACTGAAAAACTTAGAATATAAGAAACGCACAGTGTAGTACATAGTATATGAGTGAGTTGCACTGAAAAACTTAGAATATAAGAAACGCACAGTGTAGTACATTGTATATGAGTGAGTTGCACTGAAAAACTTAGAATATAAGAAACGCACAGTGTAGTACATAGTATATGAGTGAGTTGCACTGAAAAACTTAGAATATAAGAAACGCACAGTGTAGTACATAGTATATGAGTGAGTTGCACTGAAAAACTTAGAATTTAAGAAACGCACAGTGTAGTACATAGTATATGAGTGAGTTGCACTGAAAAACTTAGAATATAAGAAACGCACAGTGTAGTACATAGTATATGAGTGAGTTGCACTGAAAAACTTAGAATATAAGAAACGCACAGTGTAGTACATAGTATATGAGTGAGTTGCACTGAAAAACTTAGAATATAAGAAACGCACAGTGTAGTACATAGTATATGAGTGAGTTGCACTGAAAAACTTAGAATTTAAGAAACGCACAGTGTAGTACATAGTATATGAGTGAGTTGCACTGAAAAACTTAGAATATAAGAAACGCACAGTGTAGTACATAGTATATGAGTGAGTTGCACTGAAAAACTTAGAATATAAGAAATGCACAGTGTAGTACATAGTATATGAGTGAGTTGCACTGAAAAACTTAGAATATAAGAAACGCACAGTGTAGTACATAGAAATGAGTGAGTTGCACTGAAAAACTTAGAATTTACTGAAAAACTCGCATTACACGAAATGCACAGTGTAGTACATAGTATATGAGTGAGTTGCACTGAAAAACTTAGAATATAAGAAACGCACAGTGTAGTACATAGTATATGAGTGAGTTGCACTGAAAAACTTAGAAAATAAGAAACGCACAGTGTAGTACATAGTATATGAGTGAGTTGCACTGAAAAACTTAGAATATAAGAAACGCACAGTGTAGTACATAGTATATGAGTGAGTTGCACTGAAAAACTTAGAAAATAAGAAACGCACAGCATAGTACATAGTATATGAGTGAGTTGCACTGAAAAACTTAGAATATAAGAAACGCACAGCGTAGTACATAGTATATGAGTGAGTTGCACTGAAAAACTTAGAATATAAGAAACGCACAGTGTAGTACATAGTATATGAGTGAGTTGCACTGAAAAACTTAGAATATAAGAAACGCACAGTGTAGTACATAGTATATAAGTGAGTTGCACTGAAAAACTAAGAATTTACTGAAAAACCCACATTGCACGAAATGCACAGTGTAGTACATAGTATATGAGTGAGTTGCACTGAAAAACTTAGAATATAAGAAACGCACAGTGTAGTACATAGTATATGAGTGAGTTGCACTGAAAAACTTAGAATATAAGAAACGCACAGTGTAGTACATAGTATATGAGTGATTGCACTGAAAAACTTAGAATATAAGAAACGCAAAGTGTAGTACATAGTATATGAGTGAGTTGCACTGAAAAACTTAGAAAATAAGAAACGCACAGTGTAGTACATAGTATATGAGTGAGTTGCACTGAAAAACTTAGAATATAAGAAACGCACAGCGTAGTACATAGTATATGAGTGAGTTGCACTGAAAAACTTAGAATATAAGAAACGCACAGTGTAGTACATAGTATATGAGTGAGTTGCACTGAAAAACTTAGAATATAAGGAACGCACAGTGTAGTACATAGTATATGAGTGAGTTGCACTGAAAAACTAAGAATTTACTGAAAAACCCGCATTGCACGAAATGCACAGTGTAGTACATAGTATATGAGTGAGTTGCACTGAAAAACTTAGAATATAAGAAACGCACAGTGTAGTACATAGTATATGAGTGAGTTGCACTGAAAAACTTAGAATTTTCTGAAAAACCCGCATTACATGAAATGCACAGTGTAGTACATAGTATATGAGTGAGTTGCACTGAAAAACTTAGAATATAAGAAACGCACAGTGTAGTACATAGTATATGAGTGATTGCACTGAAAAACTTAGAATATAAGAAACGCAAAGTGTAGTACATAGTATATGAGTGAGTTGCACTGAAAAACTTAGAAAATAAGAAACGCACAGTGTAGTACATAGTATATGAGGGAGTTGCACTGAAAAACTTAGAATATAAGAAACGCACAGTGTAGTACATAGTATATGAGTGACTTGCACTGAAAAACTTAGAAAATAAGAAACGCACAGTGTAGTACATAGTATATGAGTGAGTTGCACTGAAAAACTTAGAATATAAGAAACGCACAGTGTAGTACATAGTATATGAGTGAGTTGCACTGAAAAACTTAGAATATAAGAAACGCACAGTGTAGTACATAGTATATGAGTGAGTTGCACTGAAAAACTTAGAATATAAGAAACGCACAGTGTAGTACATAGTATATGAGTGAGTTGCACTGAAAAACTAAGAATTTACTGAAAAACCCGCAATGCACGAAATGCACAGTGTAGTACATAGTATATGAGTGAGTTGCACTGAAAAACTTAGAATATAAGAAACGCACAGTGTAGTACATAGTATATGAGTGAGTTGCACTGAAAAACTTAGAATTTACTGAAAAACCCGCATTACATGAAATGCACAGTGTAGTACATAGTATATGAGTGAGTTGCACTGAAAAACTTAGAATATAAGAAACGCACAGTGTAGTACATAGTATATGAGTGATTGCACTGAAAAACTTAGAATATAAGAAACGCAAAGTGTAGTACATAGTATATGAGTGAGTTGCACTGAAAAACTTAGAATATAGGAAACGCACAGTGTAGTACATAGTATATGAGTGAGTTGCACTGAAAAACTTAGAATTTACTGAAAAACCTGCATTAGACGAAATGCACAGTGTAGTACATTGGATATGAGTGAGTTGCACTGAAAAACTTAGAATTTACTGAAAAACCCGCATTAGACGAAATGCACAGTGTAGTACATTGGATATGAGTGAGTTGCACTGAAAAACTTAGAATTTACTGAAAAACCCGCATTAGACGAAATGCACAGTGTAGTACATTGGATATGAGTGAGTTGCACTGAAAAACTTAGAATATAAGAAACGCACAGTGTAGTACATAGTATATGAGTGAGTTGCACTGAAAAACTTAGAAAATAAGAAACGCACAGTGTAGTACATAGTATATGAGTGAGTTGCACTGAAAAACTTAGAATATAAGAAACGCACAGTGTAGTACATAGTATATGAGTGAGTTGCACTGAAAAACTTAGAAAATAAGAAACGCACAGCATAGTACATAGTATATGAGTGAGTTGCACTGAAAAACTTAGAATATAAGAAACGCACAGCGTAGTACATAGTATATGAGTGAGTTGCACTGAAAAACTTAGAATATAAGAAACGCACAGTGTAGTACATAGTATATGAGTGAGTTGCACTGAAAAACTTAGAATATAAGAAACGCACAGTGTAGTACATAGTATATAAGTGAGTTGCACTGAAAAACTAAGAATTTACTGAAAAACCCACATTGCACGAAATGCACAGTGTAGTACATAGTATATGAGTGAGTTGCACTGAAAAACTTAGAATATAAGAAACGCACAGTGTAGTACATAGTATATGAGTGAGTTGCACTGAAAAACTTAGAATTTACTGAAAAACCCGCATTACATGAAATGCACAGTGTAGTACATAGTATATGAGTGAGTTGCACTGAAAAACTTAGAATATAAGAAACGCACAGTGTAGTACATAGTATATGAGTGATTGCACTGAAAAACTTAGAATATAAGAAACGCAAAGTGTAGTACATAGTATATGAGTGAGTTGCACTGAAAAACTTAGAAAATAAGAAACGCACAGTGTAGTACATAGTATATGAGTGAGTTGCACTGAAAAACTTAGAATATAAGAAACGCACAGTGTAGTACATAGTATATGAGTGACTTGCACTGAAAAACTTAGAAAATAAGAAACGCACAGTGTAGTACATAGTATATGAGTGAGTTGCACTGAAAAACTTAGAATATAAGAAACGCACAGTGTAGTACATAGTATATGAGTGAGTTGCACTGAAAAACTTAGAATATAAGAAACGCACAGTGTAGTACATAGTATATGAGTGAGTTGCACTGAAAAACTTAGAATATAAGAAACGCACAGTGTAGTACATAGTATATGAGTGAGTTGCACTGAAAAACTAAGAATTTACTGAAAAACCCGCAATGCACGAAATGCACAGTGTAGTACATAGTATATGAGTGAGTTGCACTGAAAAACTTAGAATATAAGAAACGCACAGTGTAGTACATAGTATATGAGTGAGTTGCACTGAAAAACTTAGAATTTACTGAAAAACCCGCATTACAAGAAATGCACAGTGTAGTACATAGTATATGAGTGAGTTGCACTGAAAAACTTAGAATATAAGAAACGCACAGTGTAGTACATAGTATATGAGTGATTGCACTGAAAAACTTAGAATATAAGAAACGCAAAGTGTAGTACATAGTATATGAGTGAGTTGCACTGAAAAACTTAGAATATAGGAAACGCACAGTGTAGTACATAGTATATGAGTGAGTTGCACTGAAAAACTTAGAATATAAGAAACGCACAGTGTAGTACATAGTATATGAGTGAGTTGCACTGAAAAACTTAGAATATAAGAAACGCACAGTGTAGTACATAGTATATGAGTGAGTTGCACTGAAAAACTAAGAATTTACTGAAAAACCCGCATTGCACGAAATGCACAGTGTAGTACATAGTATATGAGTGAGTTGCACTGAAAAACTTAGAATATAAGAAACGCACAGTGTAGTACATAGTATATGAGTGAGTTGCACTGAAAAACTTAGAATATAAGAAACGCACAGTGTAGTACATAGTATATGAGTGAGTTGCACTGAAAAACTAAGAATTTACTGAAAAACCCGCATTACATGAAATGCACAGTGTAGTACATAGTATATGAGTGAGTTGCACTGAAAAACTTAGAATATAAGAAACGCACAGTGTAGTACATAGTATATGAGTGATTGCACTGAAAAACTTAGAATATAAGAAACGCAAAGTGTAGTACATAGTATATGAGTGAGTTGCACTGAAAAACTTAGAATATAGGAAACGCACAGTGTAGTACATAGTATATGAGTGAGTTGCACTGAAAAACTTAGAAAATAAGAAACGCACAGTGTAGTACATAGTATATGAGTGAGTTGCACTGAAAAACTTAGAATATAAGAAACGCACAGTGTAGTACATAGTATATGAGTGAGTTGCACTGAAAAACTTAGAATTTACTGAAAAACCCGCATTACATGAAATGCACAGTGTAGTACATAGTATATGAGTGAGTTGCACTGAAAAACTTAGAATATAAGAAACGCACAGTGTAGTACATAGTATATGAGTGATTGCACTGAAAAACTTAGAATATAAGAAACGCAAAGTGTAGTACATAGTATATGAGTGAGTTGCACTGAAAAACTTAGAATATAGGAAACGCACAGTGTAGTACATAGTATATGAGTGAGTTGCACTGAAAAACTTAGAAAATAAGAAACGCACAGTGTAGTACATAGTATATGAGTGAGTTGCACTGAAAAACTTAGAATATAAGAAACGCACAGTGTAGTACATAGTATATGAGTGAGTTGCACTGAAAAACTTAGAATATAAGAAACGCCCAGTGTAGTACATAGTATATGAGTGAGTTGAACTGAAAAACTTAGAATTTACTGAAATACCCGCATTACACGAAATGCACAGTGTAGTACATAGTATTTGAGTGAGTTGCACTGAAAAACTTAGAATATAAGAAACGCACAGTGTAGTACATATTATATGAGTGAGTTGCACTGAAAAACTTAGAATATAAGAAACGCACAGTGTAGTACATAGTATATGAGTGAGTTGCACTGAAAAACTTAGAATTTACTGAAATACCCGCATTACACGAAATGCACAGTGTAGTACATAGTATTTGAGTGAGTTGCACTGAAAAACTTAGAATATAAGAAACGCACAGAGTAGTACATAGTATATGAGTGAGTTGCATTGAAAAACTTAGAATTTACTGAAAAACCCGCATTAGACGAAATGCACAGTGCAGTACATTGTATATGAGAGAGTTGCACTGAAAAACTTAGAATTTACTGAAAAACCCGCATTAGACGAAATGCACAGTGTAGTACATTGTATATGAGTGAGTTGCACTGAAAAACTTAGAATTTACTGAAAAACCCGCATTAGACGAAATGCACAGTGTAGTACATTGTATATGAGTGAGTTGCACTGAAAAACTTAGAATTTACTGAAAAACCCGCATTAGACGAAATGCACAGTGTAGTACATTGTATATGAGTGAGTTGCATTGAAAAACTTAGAATTTACTGAAAAACCCGCATTAGACGAAATGCACAGTGTAGTACATTGTATATGAGTGAGTTGCACTGAAAAACTTAGAATTTACTGAAAAACCCGCATTAGACGAAATGCACAGTGTAGTATATTGTATATGAGTGAGTTGCACTGAAAAACTTAGAATTTACTGAAAAACCCGCATTAGACGAAATGCACAGTGTAGTACATTGTATATGAGTGAGTTGCACTGAAAAACTTAGAATTTACTGAAAAACCCGCATTAGACGAAATGCACAGTGTAGTACATTGTATATGAGTGAGTTGCACTGAAAAACTTAGAATTTACTGAAAAACCCGCATTAGACGAAATGCACAGTGTAGTACATTGTATATGAGTGAGTTGCACTGAAAAACTTAGAATTTACTGAAAAACCCGCATTAGACGAAATGCACAGTGTAGTACATTGGATATGAGTGAGTTGCACTGAAAAACTTAGAATTTACTGAAAAACCCGCATTAGACGAAATGCACAGTGTAGTACATTGGATATGAGTGAGTTGCACTGAAAAACTTAGAATATAAGAAACGCACAGTGTAGTACATAGTATATGAGTGACTTGCACTGAAAAACTTAGAAAATAAGAAACGCACAGTGTAGTACATAGTATATGAGGGAGTTGCACTGAAAAACTTAGAATATAAGAAACGCACAGTGTAGTACATAGTATATGAGTGACTTGCACTGAAAAACTTAGAAAATAAGAAACGCACAGTGTAGTACATAGTATATGAGTGAGTTGCACTGAAAAACTTAGAATATAAGAAACGCACAGTGTAGTACATAGTATATGAGTGAGTTGCACTGAAAAACTTAGAATATAAGAAACGCACAGTGTAGTACATAGTATATGAGTGAGTTGCACTGAAAAACTTAGAATATAAGAAACGCACAGTGTAGTACATAGTATATGAGTGAGTTGCACTGAAAAACTTAGAATATAAGAAACGCACAGTGTAGTACATAGTATATGAGTGAGTTGCACTGAAAAACTAAGAATTTACTGAAAAACCCGCATTGCACGAAATGCACAGTGTAGTACATAGTACATGAGTGCGTTGCACTGAAAAACTTAGAATATAAGAAACGCACAGTGTAGTACATAGTATATGAGTGAGTTGCACTGAAAAACTTAGAAAATAAGAAACGCACAGTGTAGTACATAGTATATGAGTGAGTTGCACTGAAAAACTTAGAATATAAGAAACGCACAGTGTAGTACATAGTATATGAGTGAGTTGCACTGAAAAACTTAGAATATAAGAAACGCACAGTGTAGTACATAGTATATGAGTGATTGCACTGAAAAACTTAGAATATAAGAAACGCAAAGTGTAGTACATAGTATATGAGTGAGTTGCACTGAAAAACTTAGAATATAGGAAACGCACAGTGTAGTAC
>NW_028227329.1:510328-539753 GCF_978045245.1 Mus caroli | reverse complement strand
ATGAGTGAGTTGCACTGAAAAACTTAGAATATAAGAAACGCACAGCGTAGTACATAGTATATGAGTGAGTTGCACTGAAAAACTTAGAATATAAGAAACGCACAGTGTAGTACATAGTATATGAGTGAGTTGCACTGAAAAACTTAGAATATAAGAAACGCACAGTGTAGTACATAGTATATAAGTGAGTTGCACTGAAAAACTAAGAATTTACTGAAAAACCCACATTGCACGAAATGCACAGTGTAGTACATAGTATATGAGTGAGTTGCACTGAAAAACTTAGAATATAAGAAACGCACAGTGTAGTACATAGTATATGAGTGAGTTGCACTGAAAAACTTAGAATATAAGAAACGCACAGTGTAGTACATAGTATATGAGTGATTGCACTGAAAAACTTAGAATATAAGAAACGCAAAGTGTAGTACATAGTATATGAGTGAGTTGCACTGAAAAACTTAGAAAATAAGAAACGCACAGTGTAGTACATAGTATATGAGTGAGTTGCACTGAAAAACTTAGAATATAAGAAACGCACAGCGTAGTACATAGTATATGAGTGAGTTGCACTGAAAAACTTAGAATATAAGAAACGCACAGTGTAGTACATAGTATATGAGTGAGTTGCACTGAAAAACTTAGAATATAAGAAACGCACAGTGTAGTACATAGTATATGAGTGAGTTGCACTGAAAAACTAAGAATTTACTGAAAAACCCGCATTGCACGAAATGCACAGTGTAGTACATAGTATATGAGTGAGTTGCACTGAAAAACTTAGAATATAAGAAACGCACAGTGTAGTACATAGTATATGAGTGAGTTGCACTGAAAAACTTAGAATTTTCTGAAAAACCCGCATTACATGAAATGCACAGTGTAGTACATAGTATATGAGTGAGTTGCACTGAAAAACTTAGAATATAAGAAACGCACAGTGTAGTACATAGTATATGAGTGATTGCACTGAAAAACTTAGAATATAAGAAACGCAAAGTGTAGTACATAGTATATGAGTGAGTTGCACTGAAAAACTTAGAAAATAAGAAACGCACAGTGTAGTACATAGTATATGAGGGAGTTGCACTGAAAAACTTAGAATATAAGAAACGCACAGTGTAGTACATAGTATATGAGTGACTTGCACTGAAAAACTTAGAAAATAAGAAACGCACAGTGTAGTACATAGTATATGAGTGAGTTGCACTGAAAAACTTAGAATATAAGAAACGCACAGTGTAGTACATAGTATATGAGTGAGTTGCACTGAAAAACTTAGAATATAAGAAACGCACAGTGTAGTACATAGTATATGAGTGAGTTGCACTGAAAAACTTAGAATATAAGAAACGCACAGTGTAGTACATAGTATATGAGTGAGTTGCACTGAAAAACTAAGAATTTACTGAAAAACCCGCAATGCACGAAATGCACAGTGTAGTACATAGTATATGAGTGAGTTGCACTGAAAAACTTAGAATATAAGAAACGCACAGTGTAGTACATAGTATATGAGTGAGTTGCACTGAAAAACTTAGAATTTACTGAAAAACCCGCATTACATGAAATGCACAGTGTAGTACATAGTATATGAGTGAGTTGCACTGAAAAACTTAGAATATAAGAAACGCACAGTGTAGTACATAGTATATGAGTGATTGCACTGAAAAACTTAGAATATAAGAAACGCAAAGTGTAGTACATAGTATATGAGTGAGTTGCACTGAAAAACTTAGAATATAGGAAACGCACAGTGTAGTACATAGTATATGAGTGAGTTGCACTGAAAAACTTAGAATTTACTGAAAAACCTGCATTAGACGAAATGCACAGTGTAGTACATTGGATATGAGTGAGTTGCACTGAAAAACTTAGAATTTACTGAAAAACCCGCATTAGACGAAATGCACAGTGTAGTACATTGGATATGAGTGAGTTGCACTGAAAAACTTAGAATTTACTGAAAAACCCGCATTAGACGAAATGCACAGTGTAGTACATTGGATATGAGTGAGTTGCACTGAAAAACTTAGAATATAAGAAACGCACAGTGTAGTACATAGTATATGAGTGAGTTGCACTGAAAAACTTAGAAAATAAGAAACGCACAGTGTAGTACATAGTATATGAGTGAGTTGCACTGAAAAACTTAGAATATAAGAAACGCACAGTGTAGTACATAGTATATGAGTGAGTTGCACTGAAAAACTTAGAAAATAAGAAACGCACAGCATAGTACATAGTATATGAGTGAGTTGCACTGAAAAACTTAGAATATAAGAAACGCACAGCGTAGTACATAGTATATGAGTGAGTTGCACTGAAAAACTTAGAATATAAGAAACGCACAGTGTAGTACATAGTATATGAGTGAGTTGCACTGAAAAACTTAGAATATAAGAAACGCACAGTGTAGTACATAGTATATAAGTGAGTTGCACTGAAAAACTAAGAATTTACTGAAAAACCCACATTGCACGAAATGCACAGTGTAGTACATAGTATATGAGTGAGTTGCACTGAAAAACTTAGAATATAAGAAACGCACAGTGTAGTACATAGTATATGAGTGAGTTGCACTGAAAAACTTAGAATATAAGAAACGCACAGTGTAGTACATAGTATATGAGTGAAATGCACTGAAAAACTTAGAATATAAGAAATGCACAGTGTATTACATAGCATATGAGTGAGTTGCACTGAAAAACTTAGAATATAAGAAACGCACAGTGTAGTACATAGTATATGAGTGAGTTGCACTGAAAAACTTAGAATATAAGAAACGCACAGTGTAGTACATTGTATATGAGTGAGTTGCACTGAAAAACTTAGAATATAAGAAACGCACAGTGTAGTACATAGTATATGAGTGAGTTGCACAGAAAAACTTAGAATATAAGAAACGCACAGTGTAGTACATAGTATATGAGTGAGTTGCACTGAAAAACTTAGAATTTAAGAAACGCACAGTGTAGTACATAGTATATGAGTGAGTTGCACTGAAAAACTTAGAATATAAGAAACCCACAGTGTAGTACATAGTATATGAGTGAGTTGCACTGAAAAACTTAGAATATAAGAAACGCACAGTGTAGTACATAGTATATGAGTGAGTTGCACTGAAAAACTTAGAATATAAGAAACGCACAGTGTAGTACATAGTATATGAGTGAGTTGCACTGAAAAACTTAGAATTTAAGAAACGCACAGTGTAGTACATATTATATGAGTGAGTTGCACTGAAAAACTTAGAATATAAGAAACGCACAGTGTAGTACATAGTATATGAGTGAGTTGCACTGAAAAACTTAGAATATAAGAAATGCACAGTGTAGTACATAGTATATGAGTGAGTTGCACTGAAAAACTTAGAATATAAGAAACGCACAGTGTAGTACATAGAAATGAGTGAGTTGCACTGAAAAACTTAGAATTTACTGAAAAACCCGCATTACACGAAATGCACAGTGTAGTACATAGTATATGAGTGAGTTGCACTGAAAAACTTAGAATATAAGAAACGCACAGTGTAGTACATAGTATATGAGTGAGTTGCACTGAAAAACTTAGAATATAAGAAACGCAGAGTGTAGTAAATAGTATATGAGTGAGTTGCACTGAAAAACTTAGAATTTACTGAAAAACCCGCATTACACGAAATGCACAGTGTAGTACATAGTATATGAGTGAGTTGCACTGAAAAACTTAGAATATAAGAAACGCACAGTGTAGTACATAGTATATGAGTGAGTTGCACTGAAAAACTTAGAATATAAGAAACGCACAGTGTAGTACATAGTATATGAGTGAGTTGCACTGAAAAACTTAGAATATAAGAAACGCACAGTGTAGTACATAGTATATGAGTGAGTTGCACTGAAAAACTTAGAATATAAGAAACGCACAGTGTAGTACATAGTATATGAGTGAGTTGCACTGAAAAACTTAGAATATAAGAAACGCACAGTGTAGTACATAGAAATGAGTGAGTTGCACTGAAAAACTTAGAATTTACTGAAAAACCCGCATTACACGACATGCACAGTGTCGTACATAGTATATGAGTGAGTTGCACTGAAAAACTTAGAATATAAGAAACGCACAGTGTAGTACATAGAAATGAGTTAGTTGCACTGAAAAACTTAGAATTTACTGAAAAACCCGCATTACACGAAATGCACAGTGTAGTACATAGTATATGAGTGAGTTGCACTGAAAAACTTAGAATATAAGAAACGCACAGTGTAGTACATAGTATATGAGTGAGTTGCACTGAAAAACTTAGAATATAAGAAACGCACAGTGTAGTACATAGTATATGAGTGAGTTGCACTGAAAAACTTAGAATATAAAAAACGCACAGTGTAGTACATAGTATATGAGTGAGTTGCACTGAAAAACTTAGAATATAAGAGACGCACAGTATAGTACATAGTATATGAATGAGTTGCACTGAAAAACTTAGAATTTACTGAAGAACCCGCATTACACGAAATGCACAGTGTAGTACATAGTATATGAGTGAGTTGCACTGAAAAACTTAGAATATAAGAAACGCACAGTGTAGTACATAGTATATGAGTGAATTGCACTGAAAAACTTAGAATATAAGAAATGCACAGTGTAGTACATAGCATATGAGTGAGTTGCACTGAAAAACTTAGAATATAAGAAACGCACAGTGTAGTACATAGTATATGAGTGAGTTGCACTGAAAAACTTAGAATATAAGAAACGCACAGTGTAGTACATTGTATATGAGTGAGTTGCACTGAAAAACTTAGAATATAAGAAACGCACAGTGTAGTACATAGTATATGAGTGAGTTGCACTGAAAAACTTAGAATATAAGAAACGCACAGTGTAGTACATAGTATATGAGTGAGTTGCACTGAAAAACTTAGAATTTAAGAAACGCACAGTGTAGTACATAGTATATGAGTGAGTTGCACTGAAAAACTTAGAATATAAGAAACGCACAGTGTAGTACATAGTATATGAGTGAGTTGCACTGAAAAACTTAGAATATAAGAAACGCACAGTGTAGTACATAGTATATGAGTGAGTTGCACTGAAAAACTTAGAATATAAGAAACGCACAGTGTAGTACATAGTATATGAGTGAGTTGCACTGAAAAACTTAGAATTTAAGAAACGCACAGTGTAGTACATAGTATATGAGTGAGTTGCACTGAAAAACTTAGAATATAAGAAACGCACAGTGTAGTACATAGTATATGAGTGAGTTGCACTGAAAAACTTAGAATATAAGAAATGCACAGTGTAGTACATAGTATATGAGTGAGTTGCACTGAAAAACTTAGAATATAAGAAACGCACAGTGTAGTACATAGAAATGAGTGAGTTGCACTGAAAAACTTAGAATTTACTGAAAAACTCGCATTACACGAAATGCACAGTGTAGTACATAGTATATGAGTGAGTTGCACTGAAAAACTTAGAATATAAGAAACGCACAGTGTAGTACATAGTATATGAGTGAGTTGCACTGAAAAACTTAGAAAATAAGAAACGCACAGTGTAGTACATAGTATATGAGTGAGTTGCACTGAAAAACTTAGAATATAAGAAACGCACAGTGTAGTACATAGTATATGAGTGAGTTGCACTGAAAAACTTAGAAAATAAGAAACGCACAGCATAGTACATAGTATATGAGTGAGTTGCACTGAAAAACTTAGAATATAAGAAACGCACAGCGTAGTACATAGTATATGAGTGAGTTGCACTGAAAAACTTAGAATATAAGAAACGCACAGTGTAGTACATAGTATATGAGTGAGTTGCACTGAAAAACTTAGAATATAAGAAACGCACAGTGTAGTACATAGTATATAAGTGAGTTGCACTGAAAAACTAAGAATTTACTGAAAAACCCACATTGCACGAAATGCACAGTGTAGTACATAGTATATGAGTGAGTTGCACTGAAAAACTTAGAATATAAGAAACGCACAGTGTAGTACATAGTATATGAGTGAGTTGCACTGAAAAACTTAGAATATAAGAAACGCACAGTGTAGTACATAGTATATGAGTGATTGCACTGAAAAACTTAGAATATAAGAAACGCAAAGTGTAGTACATAGTATATGAGTGAGTTGCACTGAAAAACTTAGAAAATAAGAAACGCACAGTGTAGTACATAGTATATGAGTGAGTTGCACTGAAAAACTTAGAATATAAGAAACGCACAGCGTAGTACATAGTATATGAGTGAGTTGCACTGAAAAACTTAGAATATAAGAAACGCACAGTGTAGTACATAGTATATGAGTGAGTTGCACTGAAAAACTTAGAATATAAGGAACGCACAGTGTAGTACATAGTATATGAGTGAGTTGCACTGAAAAACTAAGAATTTACTGAAAAACCCGCATTGCACGAAATGCACAGTGTAGTACATAGTATATGAGTGAGTTGCACTGAAAAACTTAGAATATAAGAAACGCACAGTGTAGTACATAGTATATGAGTGAGTTGCACTGAAAAACTTAGAATTTTCTGAAAAACCCGCATTACATGAAATGCACAGTGTAGTACATAGTATATGAGTGAGTTGCACTGAAAAACTTAGAATATAAGAAACGCACAGTGTAGTACATAGTATATGAGTGATTGCACTGAAAAACTTAGAATATAAGAAACGCAAAGTGTAGTACATAGTATATGAGTGAGTTGCACTGAAAAACTTAGAAAATAAGAAACGCACAGTGTAGTACATAGTATATGAGGGAGTTGCACTGAAAAACTTAGAATATAAGAAACGCACAGTGTAGTACATAGTATATGAGTGACTTGCACTGAAAAACTTAGAAAATAAGAAACGCACAGTGTAGTACATAGTATATGAGTGAGTTGCACTGAAAAACTTAGAATATAAGAAACGCACAGTGTAGTACATAGTATATGAGTGAGTTGCACTGAAAAACTTAGAATATAAGAAACGCACAGTGTAGTACATAGTATATGAGTGAGTTGCACTGAAAAACTTAGAATATAAGAAACGCACAGTGTAGTACATAGTATATGAGTGAGTTGCACTGAAAAACTAAGAATTTACTGAAAAACCCGCAATGCACGAAATGCACAGTGTAGTACATAGTATATGAGTGAGTTGCACTGAAAAACTTAGAATATAAGAAACGCACAGTGTAGTACATAGTATATGAGTGAGTTGCACTGAAAAACTTAGAATTTACTGAAAAACCCGCATTACATGAAATGCACAGTGTAGTACATAGTATATGAGTGAGTTGCACTGAAAAACTTAGAATATAAGAAACGCACAGTGTAGTACATAGTATATGAGTGATTGCACTGAAAAACTTAGAATATAAGAAACGCAAAGTGTAGTACATAGTATATGAGTGAGTTGCACTGAAAAACTTAGAATATAGGAAACGCACAGTGTAGTACATAGTATATGAGTGAGTTGCACTGAAAAACTTAGAATTTACTGAAAAACCTGCATTAGACGAAATGCACAGTGTAGTACATTGGATATGAGTGAGTTGCACTGAAAAACTTAGAATTTACTGAAAAACCCGCATTAGACGAAATGCACAGTGTAGTACATTGGATATGAGTGAGTTGCACTGAAAAACTTAGAATTTACTGAAAAACCCGCATTAGACGAAATGCACAGTGTAGTACATTGGATATGAGTGAGTTGCACTGAAAAACTTAGAATATAAGAAACGCACAGTGTAGTACATAGTATATGAGTGAGTTGCACTGAAAAACTTAGAAAATAAGAAACGCACAGTGTAGTACATAGTATATGAGTGAGTTGCACTGAAAAACTTAGAATATAAGAAACGCACAGTGTAGTACATAGTATATGAGTGAGTTGCACTGAAAAACTTAGAAAATAAGAAACGCACAGCATAGTACATAGTATATGAGTGAGTTGCACTGAAAAACTTAGAATATAAGAAACGCACAGCGTAGTACATAGTATATGAGTGAGTTGCACTGAAAAACTTAGAATATAAGAAACGCACAGTGTAGTACATAGTATATGAGTGAGTTGCACTGAAAAACTTAGAATATAAGAAACGCACAGTGTAGTACATAGTATATAAGTGAGTTGCACTGAAAAACTAAGAATTTACTGAAAAACCCACATTGCACGAAATGCACAGTGTAGTACATAGTATATGAGTGAGTTGCACTGAAAAACTTAGAATATAAGAAACGCACAGTGTAGTACATAGTATATGAGTGAGTTGCACTGAAAAACTTAGAATTTACTGAAAAACCCGCATTACATGAAATGCACAGTGTAGTACATAGTATATGAGTGAGTTGCACTGAAAAACTTAGAATATAAGAAACGCACAGTGTAGTACATAGTATATGAGTGATTGCACTGAAAAACTTAGAATATAAGAAACGCAAAGTGTAGTACATAGTATATGAGTGAGTTGCACTGAAAAACTTAGAAAATAAGAAACGCACAGTGTAGTACATAGTATATGAGTGAGTTGCACTGAAAAACTTAGAATATAAGAAACGCACAGTGTAGTACATAGTATATGAGTGACTTGCACTGAAAAACTTAGAAAATAAGAAACGCACAGTGTAGTACATAGTATATGAGTGAGTTGCACTGAAAAACTTAGAATATAAGAAACGCACAGTGTAGTACATAGTATATGAGTGAGTTGCACTGAAAAACTTAGAATATAAGAAACGCACAGTGTAGTACATAGTATATGAGTGAGTTGCACTGAAAAACTTAGAATATAAGAAACGCACAGTGTAGTACATAGTATATGAGTGAGTTGCACTGAAAAACTAAGAATTTACTGAAAAACCCGCAATGCACGAAATGCACAGTGTAGTACATAGTATATGAGTGAGTTGCACTGAAAAACTTAGAATATAAGAAACGCACAGTGTAGTACATAGTATATGAGTGAGTTGCACTGAAAAACTTAGAATTTACTGAAAAACCCGCATTACAAGAAATGCACAGTGTAGTACATAGTATATGAGTGAGTTGCACTGAAAAACTTAGAATATAAGAAACGCACAGTGTAGTACATAGTATATGAGTGATTGCACTGAAAAACTTAGAATATAAGAAACGCAAAGTGTAGTACATAGTATATGAGTGAGTTGCACTGAAAAACTTAGAATATAGGAAACGCACAGTGTAGTACATAGTATATGAGTGAGTTGCACTGAAAAACTTAGAATATAAGAAACGCACAGTGTAGTACATAGTATATGAGTGAGTTGCACTGAAAAACTTAGAATATAAGAAACGCACAGTGTAGTACATAGTATATGAGTGAGTTGCACTGAAAAACTAAGAATTTACTGAAAAACCCGCATTGCACGAAATGCACAGTGTAGTACATAGTATATGAGTGAGTTGCACTGAAAAACTTAGAATATAAGAAACGCACAGTGTAGTACATAGTATATGAGTGAGTTGCACTGAAAAACTTAGAATATAAGAAACGCACAGTGTAGTACATAGTATATGAGTGAGTTGCACTGAAAAACTAAGAATTTACTGAAAAACCCGCATTACATGAAATGCACAGTGTAGTACATAGTATATGAGTGAGTTGCACTGAAAAACTTAGAATATAAGAAACGCACAGTGTAGTACATAGTATATGAGTGATTGCACTGAAAAACTTAGAATATAAGAAACGCAAAGTGTAGTACATAGTATATGAGTGAGTTGCACTGAAAAACTTAGAATATAGGAAACGCACAGTGTAGTACATAGTATATGAGTGAGTTGCACTGAAAAACTTAGAAAATAAGAAACGCACAGTGTAGTACATAGTATATGAGTGAGTTGCACTGAAAAACTTAGAATATAAGAAACGCACAGTGTAGTACATAGTATATGAGTGAGTTGCACTGAAAAACTTAGAATTTACTGAAAAACCCGCATTACATGAAATGCACAGTGTAGTACATAGTATATGAGTGAGTTGCACTGAAAAACTTAGAATATAAGAAACGCACAGTGTAGTACATAGTATATGAGTGATTGCACTGAAAAACTTAGAATATAAGAAACGCAAAGTGTAGTACATAGTATATGAGTGAGTTGCACTGAAAAACTTAGAATATAGGAAACGCACAGTGTAGTACATAGTATATGAGTGAGTTGCACTGAAAAACTTAGAAAATAAGAAACGCACAGTGTAGTACATAGTATATGAGTGAGTTGCACTGAAAAACTTAGAATATAAGAAACGCACAGTGTAGTACATAGTATATGAGTGAGTTGCACTGAAAAACTTAGAATATAAGAAACGCCCAGTGTAGTACATAGTATATGAGTGAGTTGAACTGAAAAACTTAGAATTTACTGAAATACCCGCATTACACGAAATGCACAGTGTAGTACATAGTATTTGAGTGAGTTGCACTGAAAAACTTAGAATATAAGAAACGCACAGTGTAGTACATATTATATGAGTGAGTTGCACTGAAAAACTTAGAATATAAGAAACGCACAGTGTAGTACATAGTATATGAGTGAGTTGCACTGAAAAACTTAGAATTTACTGAAATACCCGCATTACACGAAATGCACAGTGTAGTACATAGTATTTGAGTGAGTTGCACTGAAAAACTTAGAATATAAGAAACGCACAGAGTAGTACATAGTATATGAGTGAGTTGCATTGAAAAACTTAGAATTTACTGAAAAACCCGCATTAGACGAAATGCACAGTGCAGTACATTGTATATGAGAGAGTTGCACTGAAAAACTTAGAATTTACTGAAAAACCCGCATTAGACGAAATGCACAGTGTAGTACATTGTATATGAGTGAGTTGCACTGAAAAACTTAGAATTTACTGAAAAACCCGCATTAGACGAAATGCACAGTGTAGTACATTGTATATGAGTGAGTTGCACTGAAAAACTTAGAATTTACTGAAAAACCCGCATTAGACGAAATGCACAGTGTAGTACATTGTATATGAGTGAGTTGCATTGAAAAACTTAGAATTTACTGAAAAACCCGCATTAGACGAAATGCACAGTGTAGTACATTGTATATGAGTGAGTTGCACTGAAAAACTTAGAATTTACTGAAAAACCCGCATTAGACGAAATGCACAGTGTAGTATATTGTATATGAGTGAGTTGCACTGAAAAACTTAGAATTTACTGAAAAACCCGCATTAGACGAAATGCACAGTGTAGTACATTGTATATGAGTGAGTTGCACTGAAAAACTTAGAATTTACTGAAAAACCCGCATTAGACGAAATGCACAGTGTAGTACATTGTATATGAGTGAGTTGCACTGAAAAACTTAGAATTTACTGAAAAACCCGCATTAGACGAAATGCACAGTGTAGTACATTGTATATGAGTGAGTTGCACTGAAAAACTTAGAATTTACTGAAAAACCCGCATTAGACGAAATGCACAGTGTAGTACATTGGATATGAGTGAGTTGCACTGAAAAACTTAGAATTTACTGAAAAACCCGCATTAGACGAAATGCACAGTGTAGTACATTGGATATGAGTGAGTTGCACTGAAAAACTTAGAATATAAGAAACGCACAGTGTAGTACATAGTATATGAGTGACTTGCACTGAAAAACTTAGAAAATAAGAAACGCACAGTGTAGTACATAGTATATGAGGGAGTTGCACTGAAAAACTTAGAATATAAGAAACGCACAGTGTAGTACATAGTATATGAGTGACTTGCACTGAAAAACTTAGAAAATAAGAAACGCACAGTGTAGTACATAGTATATGAGTGAGTTGCACTGAAAAACTTAGAATATAAGAAACGCACAGTGTAGTACATAGTATATGAGTGAGTTGCACTGAAAAACTTAGAATATAAGAAACGCACAGTGTAGTACATAGTATATGAGTGAGTTGCACTGAAAAACTTAGAATATAAGAAACGCACAGTGTAGTACATAGTATATGAGTGAGTTGCACTGAAAAACTTAGAATATAAGAAACGCACAGTGTAGTACATAGTATATGAGTGAGTTGCACTGAAAAACTAAGAATTTACTGAAAAACCCGCATTGCACGAAATGCACAGTGTAGTACATAGTACATGAGTGCGTTGCACTGAAAAACTTAGAATATAAGAAACGCACAGTGTAGTACATAGTATATGAGTGAGTTGCACTGAAAAACTTAGAAAATAAGAAACGCACAGTGTAGTACATAGTATATGAGTGAGTTGCACTGAAAAACTTAGAATATAAGAAACGCACAGTGTAGTACATAGTATATGAGTGAGTTGCACTGAAAAACTTAGAATATAAGAAACGCACAGTGTAGTACATAGTATATGAGTGATTGCACTGAAAAACTTAGAATATAAGAAACGCAAAGTGTAGTACATAGTATATGAGTGAGTTGCACTGAAAAACTTAGAATATAGGAAACGCACAGTGTAGTACATAGTATATGAGTGAGTTGCACTGAAAAACTTAGAAAATAAGAAACGCACAGTGTAGTACATAGTATATGAGTGAGTTGCACTGAAAAACTTAGAATATAAGAAACGCACAGTGTAGTACATAGTATATGAGTGAGTTGCACTGAAAAACTTAGAATTTACTGAAAAACCCGCATTACATGAAATGCACAGTGTAGTACATAGTATATGAGTGAGTTGCACTGAAAAACTTAGAATATAAGAAACGCACAGTGTAGTACATAGTATATGAGTGATTGCACTGAAAAACTTAGAATATAAGAAACGCAAAGTGTAGTACATAGTATATGAGTGAGTTGCACTGAAAAACTTAGAATATAGGAAACGCACAGTGTAGTACATAGTATATGAGTGAGTTGCACTGAAAAACTTAGAAAATAAGAAACGCACAGTGTAGTACATAGTATATGAGTGAGTTGAACTGAAAAACTTAGAATATAAGAAACGCACAGTGTAGTACATAGTATATGAGTGAGTTGCACTGAAAAACTTAGAATATAAGAAACGCCCAGTGTAGTACATAGTATATGAGTGAGTTGAACTGAAAAACTTAGAATTTACTGAAATACCCGCATTACATGAAATGCACAGTGTAGTACATAGTATTTGAGTGAGTTGCACTGAAAAACTTAGAATATAAGAAACGCACAGTGTAGTACATATTATATGAGTGAGTTGCACTGAAAAATTTAGAATATAAGAAACGCACAGTGTAGTACATAGTATATGAGTGAGTTGCACTGAAAAACTTAGAATTTACTGAAATACCCGCATTACACGAAATGCACAGTGTAGTACATAGTATTTGAGTGAGTTGCACTGAAAAACTTAGAATATAAGAAACGCACAGAGTAGTACATAGTATATGAGTGAGTTGCATTGAAAAACTTAGAATTTACTGAAAAACCCGCATTAGACGAAATGCACAGTGTAGTACATTGTATATGAGAGAGTTGCACTGAAAAACTTAGAATTTACTGAAAAACCCGCATTAGACGAAATGCACAGTGTAGTACATTGTATATGAGTGAGTTGCACTGAAAAACTTAGAATTTACTGAAAAACCCGCATTAGACGAAATGCACAGTGTAGTACATTGTATATGAGTGAGTTGCACTGAAAAACTTAGAATTTACTGAAAAACCCGCATTAGACGAAATGCACAGTGTAGTACATTGTATATGAGTGAGTTGCATTGAAAAACTTAGAATTTACTGAAAAACCCGCATTAGACGAAATGCACAGTGTAGTACATTGTATATGAGTGAGTTGCACTGAAAAACTTAGAATTTACTGAAAAACCCGCATTAGACGAAATGCACAGTGTAGTATATTGTATATGAGTGAGTTGCACTGAAAAACTTAGAATTTACTGAAAAACCCGCATTAGACGAAATGCACAGTGTAGTACATTGTATATGAGTGAGTTGCACTGAAAAACTTAGAATTTACTGAAAAACCCGCATTAGACGAAATGCACAGTGTAGTACATTGTATATGAGTGAGTTGCACTGAAAAACTTAGAATTTACTGAAAAACCCGCATTAGACGAAATGCACAGTGTAGTATATTGTATATGAGTGAGTTGCACTGAAAAACTTAGAATTTACTGAAAAACCCGCATTAGACGAAATGCACAGTGTAGTACATTGTATATGAGTGAGTTGCACTGAAAAACTTAGAATTTACTGAAAAACCCGCATTAGACGAAATGCACAGTGTAGTACATTGTATATGAGTGAGTTGCACTGAAAAACTTAGAATTTACTGAAAAACCCGCATTAGACGAAATGCACAGTGTAGTACATTGTATATGAGTGAGTTGCACTGAAAAACTTAGAATTTACTGAAAAACCCGCATTAGACGAAATGCACAGTGTAGTACATTGGATATGAGTGAGTTGCACTGAAAAACTTAGAATTTACTGAAAAACCCGCATTAGACGAAATGCACAGTGTAGTACATTGGATATGAGTGAGTTGCACTGAAAAACTTAGAATATAAGAAACGCACAGTGTAGTACATAGTATATGAGTGAGTTGCACTGAAAAACTTAGAAAATAAGAAACGCACAGTGTAGTACATAGTATATGAGTGACTTGCACTGAAAAACTTAGAATATAAGAGACGCACAGTATAGTACATAGTATATGAATGAGTTGCACTGAAAAACTTAGAATTTACTGAAGAACCCGCATTACACGAAATGCACAGTGTAGTACATAGTATATGAGTGAGTTGCACTGAAAAACTTAGAATATAAGAAACGCACAGTGTAGTACATAGTATATGAGTGAATTGCACTGAAAAACTTAGAATATAAGAAATGCACAGTGTAGTACATAGCATATGAGTGAGTTGCACTGAAAAACTTAGAATATAAGAAACGCACAGTGTAGTACATAGTATATGAGTGAGTTGCACTGAAAAACTTAGAATATAAGAAACGCACAGTGTAGTACATTGTATATGAGTGAGTTGCACTGAAAAACTTAGAATATAAGAAACGCACAGTGTAGTACATAGTATATGAGTGAGTTGCACTGAAAAACTTAGAATATAAGAAACGCACAGTGTAGTACATAGTATATGAGTGAGTTGCACTGAAAAACTTAGAATTTAAGAAACGCACAGTGTAGTACATAGTATATGAGTGAGTTGCACTGAAAAACTTAGAATATAAGAAACGCACAGTGTAGTACATAGTATATGAGTGAGTTGCACTGAAAAACTTAGAATATAAGAAACGCACAGTGTAGTACATAGTATATGAGTGAGTTGCACTGAAAAAATTAGAATATAAGAAACGCACAGTGTAGTACATAGTATATGAGTGAGTTGCACTGAAAAACTTAGAATTTAAGAAACGCACAGTGTAGTACATAGTATATGAGTGAGTTGCACTGAAAAACTTAGAATATAAGAAACGCACAGTGTAGTACATAGTATATGAGTGAGTTGCACTGAAAAACTTAGAATATAAGAAATGCACAGTGTAGTACATAGTATATGAGTGAGTTGCACTGAAAAACTTAGAATATAAGAAACGCACAGTGTAGTACATAGAAATGAGTGAGTTGCACTGAAAAACTTAGAATTTACTGAAAAACCCGCATTACACGAAATGCACAGTGTAGTACATAGTATATGAGTGAGTTGCACTGAAAAACTTAGAATATAAGAAACGCACAGTGTAGTACATAGTATATGAGTGAGTTGCACTGAAAAACTTAGAAAATAAGAAACGCACAGTGTAGTACATAGTATATGAGTGAGTTGCACTGAAAAACTTAGAATATAAGAAACGCACAGTGTAGTACATAGTATATGAGTGAGTTGCACTGAAAAACTTAGAAAATAAGAAACGCACAGCATAGTACATAGTATATGAGTGAGTTGCACTGAAAAACTTAGAATATAAGAAACGCACAGCGTAGTACATAGTATATGAGTGAGTTGCACTGAAAAACTTAGAATATAAGAAACGCACAGTGTAGTACATAGTATATGAGTGAGTTGCACTGAAAAACTTAGAATATAAGAAACGCACAGTGTAGTACATAGTATATAAGTGAGTTGCACTGAAAAACTAAGAATTTACTGAAAAACCCACATTGCACGAAATGCACAGTGTAGTACATAGTATATGAGTGAGTTGCACTGAAAAACTTAGAATATAAGAAACGCACAGTGTAGTACATAGTATATGAGTGAGTTGCACTGAAAAACTTAGAATATAAGAAACGCACAGTGTAGTACATAGTATATGAGTGATTGCACTGAAAAACTTAGAATATAAGAAACGCAAAGTGTAGTACATAGTATATGAGTGAGTTGCACTGAAAAACTTAGAAAATAAGAAACGCACAGTGTAGTACATAGTATATGAGTGAGTTGCACTGAAAAACTTAGAATATAAGAAACGCACAGCGTAGTACATAGTATATGAGTGAGTTGCACTGAAAAACTTAGAATATAAGAAACGCACAGTGTAGTACATAGTATATGAGTGAGTTGCACTGAAAAACTTAGAATATAAGAAACGCACAGTGTAGTACATAGTATATGAGTGAGTTGCACTGAAAAACTAAGAATTTACTGAAAAACCCGCATTGCACGAAATGCACAGTGTAGTACATAGTATATGAGTGAGTTGCACTGAAAAACTTAGAATATAAGAAACGCACAGTGTAGTACATAGTATATGAGTGAGTTGCACTGAAAAACTTAGAATTTTCTGAAAAACCCGCATTACATGAAATGCACAGTGTAGTACATAGTATATGAGTGAGTTGCACTGAAAAACTTAGAATATAAGAAACGCACAGTGTAGTACATAGTATATGAGTGATTGCACTGAAAAACTTAGAATATAAGAAACGCAAAGTGTAGTACATAGTATATGAGTGAGTTGCACTGAAAAACTTAGAAAATAAGAAACGCACAGTGTAGTACATAGTATATGAGGGAGTTGCACTGAAAAACTTAGAATATAAGAAACGCACAGTGTAGTACATAGTATATGAGTGACTTGCACTGAAAAACTTAGAAAATAAGAAACGCACAGTGTAGTACATAGTATATGAGTGAGTTGCACTGAAAAACTTAGAATATAAGAAACGCACAGTGTAGTACATAGTATATGAGTGAGTTGCACTGAAAAACTTAGAATATAAGAAACGCACAGTGTAGTACATAGTATATGAGTGAGTTGCACTGAAAAACTTAGAATATAAGAAACGCACAGTGTAGTACATAGTATATGAGTGAGTTGCACTGAAAAACTAAGAATTTACTGAAAAACCCGCAATGCACGAAATGCACAGTGTAGTACATAGTATATGAGTGAGTTGCACTGAAAAACTTAGAATATAAGAAACGCACAGTGTAGTACATAGTATATGAGTGAGTTGCACTGAAAAACTTAGAATTTACTGAAAAACCCGCATTACATGAAATGCACAGTGTAGTACATAGTATATGAGTGAGTTGCACTGAAAAACTTAGAATATAAGAAACGCACAGTGTAGTACATAGTATATGAGTGATTGCACTGAAAAACTTAGAATATAAGAAACGCAAAGTGTAGTACATAGTATATGAGTGAGTTGCACTGAAAAACTTAGAATATAGGAAACGCACAGTGTAGTACATAGTATATGAGTGAGTTGCACTGAAAAACTTAGAATTTACTGAAAAACCTGCATTAGACGAAATGCACAGTGTAGTACATTGGATATGAGTGAGTTGCACTGAAAAACTTAGAATTTACTGAAAAACCCGCATTAGACGAAATGCACAGTGTAGTACATTGGATATGAGTGAGTTGCACTGAAAAACTTAGAATTTACTGAAAAACCCGCATTAGACGAAATGCACAGTGTAGTACATTGGATATGAGTGAGTTGCACTGAAAAACTTAGAATATAAGAAACGCACAGTGTAGTACATAGTATATGAGTGAGTTGCACTGAAAAACTTAGAAAATAAGAAACGCACAGTGTAGTACATAGTATATGAGTGAGTTGCACTGAAAAACTTAGAATATAAGAAACGCACAGTGTAGTACATAGTATATGAGTGAGTTGCACTGAAAAACTTAGAAAATAAGAAACGCACAGCATAGTACATAGTATATGAGTGAGTTGCACTGAAAAACTTAGAATATAAGAAACGCACAGCGTAGTACATAGTATATGAGTGAGTTGCACTGAAAAACTTAGAATATAAGAAACGCACAGTGTAGTACATAGTATATGAGTGAGTTGCACTGAAAAACTTAGAATATAAGAAACGCACAGTGTAGTACATAGTATATAAGTGAGTTGCACTGAAAAACTAAGAATTTACTGAAAAACCCACATTGCACGAAATGCACAGTGTAGTACATAGTATATGAGTGAGTTGCACTGAAAAACTTAGAATATAAGAAACGCACAGTGTAGTACATAGTATATGAGTGAGTTGCACTGAAAAACTTAGAATATAAGAAACGCACAGTGTAGTACATAGTATATGAGTGAAATGCACTGAAAAACTTAGAATATAAGAAATGCACAGTGTATTACATAGCATATGAGTGAGTTGCACTGAAAAACTTAGAATATAAGAAACGCACAGTGTAGTACATAGTATATGAGTGAGTTGCACTGAAAAACTTAGAATATAAGAAACGCACAGTGTAGTACATTGTATATGAGTGAGTTGCACTGAAAAACTTAGAATATAAGAAACGCACAGTGTAGTACATAGTATATGAGTGAGTTGCACAGAAAAACTTAGAATATAAGAAACGCACAGTGTAGTACATAGTATATGAGTGAGTTGCACTGAAAAACTTAGAATTTAAGAAACGCACAGTGTAGTACATAGTATATGAGTGAGTTGCACTGAAAAACTTAGAATATAAGAAACGCACAGTGTAGTACATAGTATATGAGTGAGTTGCACTGAAAAACTTAGAATATAAGAAACGCACAGTGTAGTACATAGTATATGAGTGAGTTGCACTGAAAAACTTAGAATATAAGAAACGCACAGTGTAGTACATAGTATATGAGTGAGTTGCACTGAAAAACTTAGAATTTAAGAAACGCACAGTGTAGTACATATTATATGAGTGAGTTGCACTGAAAAACTTAGAATATAAGAAACGCACAGTGTAGTACATAGTATATGAGTGAGTTGCACTGAAAAACTTAGAATATAAGAAATGCACAGTGTAGTACATAGTATATGAGTGAGTTGCACTGAAAAACTTAGAATATAAGAAACGCACAGTGTAGTACATAGAAATGAGTGAGTTGCACTGAAAAACTTAGAATTTACTGAAAAACCCGCATTACACGAAATGCACAGTGTAGTACATAGTATATGAGTGAGTTGCACTGAAAAACTTAGAATATAAGAAACGCACAGTGTAGTACATAGTATATGAGTGAGTTGCACTGAAAAACTTAGAATATAAGAAACGCAGAGTGTAGTAAATAGTATATGAGTGAGTTGCACTGAAAAACTTAGAATTTACTGAAAAACCCGCATTACACGAAATGCACAGTGTAGTACATAGTATATGAGTGAGTTGCACTGAAAAACTTAGAATATAAGAAACGCACAGTGTAGTACATAGTATATGAGTGAGTTGCACTGAAAAACTTAGAATATAAGAAACGCACAGTGTAGTACATAGTATATGAGTGAGTTGCACTGAAAAACTTAGAATATAAGAAACGCACAGTGTAGTACATAGTATATGAGTGAGTTGCACTGAAAAACTTAGAATATAAGAAACGCACAGTGTAGTACATAGTATATGAGTGAGTTGCACTGAAAAACTTAGAATATAAGAAACGCACAGTGTAGTACATAGAAATGAGTGAGTTGCACTGAAAAACTTAGAATTTACTGAAAAACCCGCATTACACGACATGCACAGTGTCGTACATAGTATATGAGTGAGTTGCACTGAAAAACTTAGAATATAAGAAACGCACAGTGTAGTACATAGAAATGAGTTAGTTGCACTGAAAAACTTAGAATTTACTGAAAAACCCGCATTACACGAAATGCACAGTGTAGTACATAGTATATGAGTGAGTTGCACTGAAAAACTTAGAATATAAGAAACGCACAGTGTAGTACATAGTATATGAGTGAGTTGCACTGAAAAACTTAGAATATAAGAAACGCACAGTGTAGTACATAGTATATGAGTGAGTTGCACTGAAAAACTTAGAATATAAAAAACGCACAGTGTAGTACATAGTATATGAGTGAGTTGCACTGAAAAACTTAGAATATAAGAGACGCACAGTATAGTACATAGTATATGAATGAGTTGCACTGAAAAACTTAGAATTTACTGAAGAACCCGCATTACACGAAATGCACAGTGTAGTACATAGTATATGAGTGAGTTGCACTGAAAAACTTAGAATATAAGAAACGCACAGTGTAGTACATAGTATATGAGTGAATTGCACTGAAAAACTTAGAATATAAGAAATGCACAGTGTAGTACATAGCATATGAGTGAGTTGCACTGAAAAACTTAGAATATAAGAAACGCACAGTGTAGTACATAGTATATGAGTGAGTTGCACTGAAAAACTTAGAATATAAGAAACGCACAGTGTAGTACATTGTATATGAGTGAGTTGCACTGAAAAACTTAGAATATAAGAAACGCACAGTGTAGTACATAGTATATGAGTGAGTTGCACTGAAAAACTTAGAATATAAGAAACGCACAGTGTAGTACATAGTATATGAGTGAGTTGCACTGAAAAACTTAGAATTTAAGAAACGCACAGTGTAGTACATAGTATATGAGTGAGTTGCACTGAAAAACTTAGAATATAAGAAACGCACAGTGTAGTACATAGTATATGAGTGAGTTGCACTGAAAAACTTAGAATATAAGAAACGCACAGTGTAGTACATAGTATATGAGTGAGTTGCACTGAAAAACTTAGAATATAAGAAACGCACAGTGTAGTACATAGTATATGAGTGAGTTGCACTGAAAAACTTAGAATTTAAGAAACGCACAGTGTAGTACATAGTATATGAGTGAGTTGCACTGAAAAACTTAGAATATAAGAAACGCACAGTGTAGTACATAGTATATGAGTGAGTTGCACTGAAAAACTTAGAATATAAGAAATGCACAGTGTAGTACATAGTATATGAGTGAGTTGCACTGAAAAACTTAGAATATAAGAAACGCACAGTGTAGTACATAGAAATGAGTGAGTTGCACTGAAAAACTTAGAATTTACTGAAAAACTCGCATTACACGAAATGCACAGTGTAGTACATAGTATATGAGTGAGTTGCACTGAAAAACTTAGAATATAAGAAACGCACAGTGTAGTACATAGTATATGAGTGAGTTGCACTGAAAAACTTAGAAAATAAGAAACGCACAGTGTAGTACATAGTATATGAGTGAGTTGCACTGAAAAACTTAGAATATAAGAAACGCACAGTGTAGTACATAGTATATGAGTGAGTTGCACTGAAAAACTTAGAAAATAAGAAACGCACAGCATAGTACATAGTATATGAGTGAGTTGCACTGAAAAACTTAGAATATAAGAAACGCACAGCGTAGTACATAGTATATGAGTGAGTTGCACTGAAAAACTTAGAATATAAGAAACGCACAGTGTAGTACATAGTATATGAGTGAGTTGCACTGAAAAACTTAGAATATAAGAAACGCACAGTGTAGTACATAGTATATAAGTGAGTTGCACTGAAAAACTAAGAATTTACTGAAAAACCCACATTGCACGAAATGCACAGTGTAGTACATAGTATATGAGTGAGTTGCACTGAAAAACTTAGAATATAAGAAACGCACAGTGTAGTACATAGTATATGAGTGAGTTGCACTGAAAAACTTAGAATATAAGAAACGCACAGTGTAGTACATAGTATATGAGTGATTGCACTGAAAAACTTAGAATATAAGAAACGCAAAGTGTAGTACATAGTATATGAGTGAGTTGCACTGAAAAACTTAGAAAATAAGAAACGCACAGTGTAGTACATAGTATATGAGTGAGTTGCACTGAAAAACTTAGAATATAAGAAACGCACAGCGTAGTACATAGTATATGAGTGAGTTGCACTGAAAAACTTAGAATATAAGAAACGCACAGTGTAGTACATAGTATATGAGTGAGTTGCACTGAAAAACTTAGAATATAAGGAACGCACAGTGTAGTACATAGTATATGAGTGAGTTGCACTGAAAAACTAAGAATTTACTGAAAAACCCGCATTGCACGAAATGCACAGTGTAGTACATAGTATATGAGTGAGTTGCACTGAAAAACTTAGAATATAAGAAACGCACAGTGTAGTACATAGTATATGAGTGAGTTGCACTGAAAAACTTAGAATTTTCTGAAAAACCCGCATTACATGAAATGCACAGTGTAGTACATAGTATATGAGTGAGTTGCACTGAAAAACTTAGAATATAAGAAACGCACAGTGTAGTACATAGTATATGAGTGATTGCACTGAAAAACTTAGAATATAAGAAACGCAAAGTGTAGTACATAGTATATGAGTGAGTTGCACTGAAAAACTTAGAAAATAAGAAACGCACAGTGTAGTACATAGTATATGAGGGAGTTGCACTGAAAAACTTAGAATATAAGAAACGCACAGTGTAGTACATAGTATATGAGTGACTTGCACTGAAAAACTTAGAAAATAAGAAACGCACAGTGTAGTACATAGTATATGAGTGAGTTGCACTGAAAAACTTAGAATATAAGAAACGCACAGTGTAGTACATAGTATATGAGTGAGTTGCACTGAAAAACTTAGAATATAAGAAACGCACAGTGTAGTACATAGTATATGAGTGAGTTGCACTGAAAAACTTAGAATATAAGAAACGCACAGTGTAGTACATAGTATATGAGTGAGTTGCACTGAAAAACTAAGAATTTACTGAAAAACCCGCAATGCACGAAATGCACAGTGTAGTACATAGTATATGAGTGAGTTGCACTGAAAAACTTAGAATATAAGAAACGCACAGTGTAGTACATAGTATATGAGTGAGTTGCACTGAAAAACTTAGAATTTACTGAAAAACCCGCATTACATGAAATGCACAGTGTAGTACATAGTATATGAGTGAGTTGCACTGAAAAACTTAGAATATAAGAAACGCACAGTGTAGTACATAGTATATGAGTGATTGCACTGAAAAACTTAGAATATAAGAAACGCAAAGTGTAGTACATAGTATATGAGTGAGTTGCACTGAAAAACTTAGAATATAGGAAACGCACAGTGTAGTACATAGTATATGAGTGAGTTGCACTGAAAAACTTAGAATTTACTGAAAAACCTGCATTAGACGAAATGCACAGTGTAGTACATTGGATATGAGTGAGTTGCACTGAAAAACTTAGAATTTACTGAAAAACCCGCATTAGACGAAATGCACAGTGTAGTACATTGGATATGAGTGAGTTGCACTGAAAAACTTAGAATTTACTGAAAAACCCGCATTAGACGAAATGCACAGTGTAGTACATTGGATATGAGTGAGTTGCACTGAAAAACTTAGAATATAAGAAACGCACAGTGTAGTACATAGTATATGAGTGAGTTGCACTGAAAAACTTAGAAAATAAGAAACGCACAGTGTAGTACATAGTATATGAGTGAGTTGCACTGAAAAACTTAGAATATAAGAAACGCACAGTGTAGTACATAGTATATGAGTGAGTTGCACTGAAAAACTTAGAAAATAAGAAACGCACAGCATAGTACATAGTATATGAGTGAGTTGCACTGAAAAACTTAGAATATAAGAAACGCACAGCGTAGTACATAGTATATGAGTGAGTTGCACTGAAAAACTTAGAATATAAGAAACGCACAGTGTAGTACATAGTATATGAGTGAGTTGCACTGAAAAACTTAGAATATAAGAAACGCACAGTGTAGTACATAGTATATAAGTGAGTTGCACTGAAAAACTAAGAATTTACTGAAAAACCCACATTGCACGAAATGCACAGTGTAGTACATAGTATATGAGTGAGTTGCACTGAAAAACTTAGAATATAAGAAACGCACAGTGTAGTACATAGTATATGAGTGAGTTGCACTGAAAAACTTAGAATTTACTGAAAAACCCGCATTACATGAAATGCACAGTGTAGTACATAGTATATGAGTGAGTTGCACTGAAAAACTTAGAATATAAGAAACGCACAGTGTAGTACATAGTATATGAGTGATTGCACTGAAAAACTTAGAATATAAGAAACGCAAAGTGTAGTACATAGTATATGAGTGAGTTGCACTGAAAAACTTAGAAAATAAGAAACGCACAGTGTAGTACATAGTATATGAGTGAGTTGCACTGAAAAACTTAGAATATAAGAAACGCACAGTGTAGTACATAGTATATGAGTGACTTGCACTGAAAAACTTAGAAAATAAGAAACGCACAGTGTAGTACATAGTATATGAGTGAGTTGCACTGAAAAACTTAGAATATAAGAAACGCACAGTGTAGTACATAGTATATGAGTGAGTTGCACTGAAAAACTTAGAATATAAGAAACGCACAGTGTAGTACATAGTATATGAGTGAGTTGCACTGAAAAACTTAGAATATAAGAAACGCACAGTGTAGTACATAGTATATGAGTGAGTTGCACTGAAAAACTAAGAATTTACTGAAAAACCCGCAATGCACGAAATGCACAGTGTAGTACATAGTATATGAGTGAGTTGCACTGAAAAACTTAGAATATAAGAAACGCACAGTGTAGTACATAGTATATGAGTGAGTTGCACTGAAAAACTTAGAATTTACTGAAAAACCCGCATTACAAGAAATGCACAGTGTAGTACATAGTATATGAGTGAGTTGCACTGAAAAACTTAGAATATAAGAAACGCACAGTGTAGTACATAGTATATGAGTGATTGCACTGAAAAACTTAGAATATAAGAAACGCAAAGTGTAGTACATAGTATATGAGTGAGTTGCACTGAAAAACTTAGAATATAGGAAACGCACAGTGTAGTACATAGTATATGAGTGAGTTGCACTGAAAAACTTAGAATATAAGAAACGCACAGTGTAGTACATAGTATATGAGTGAGTTGCACTGAAAAACTTAGAATATAAGAAACGCACAGTGTAGTACATAGTATATGAGTGAGTTGCACTGAAAAACTAAGAATTTACTGAAAAACCCGCATTGCACGAAATGCACAGTGTAGTACATAGTATATGAGTGAGTTGCACTGAAAAACTTAGAATATAAGAAACGCACAGTGTAGTACATAGTATATGAGTGAGTTGCACTGAAAAACTTAGAATATAAGAAACGCACAGTGTAGTACATAGTATATGAGTGAGTTGCACTGAAAAACTAAGAATTTACTGAAAAACCCGCATTACATGAAATGCACAGTGTAGTACATAGTATATGAGTGAGTTGCACTGAAAAACTTAGAATATAAGAAACGCACAGTGTAGTACATAGTATATGAGTGATTGCACTGAAAAACTTAGAATATAAGAAACGCAAAGTGTAGTACATAGTATATGAGTGAGTTGCACTGAAAAACTTAGAATATAGGAAACGCACAGTGTAGTACATAGTATATGAGTGAGTTGCACTGAAAAACTTAGAAAATAAGAAACGCACAGTGTAGTACATAGTATATGAGTGAGTTGCACTGAAAAACTTAGAATATAAGAAACGCACAGTGTAGTACATAGTATATGAGTGAGTTGCACTGAAAAACTTAGAATTTACTGAAAAACCCGCATTACATGAAATGCACAGTGTAGTACATAGTATATGAGTGAGTTGCACTGAAAAACTTAGAATATAAGAAACGCACAGTGTAGTACATAGTATATGAGTGATTGCACTGAAAAACTTAGAATATAAGAAACGCAAAGTGTAGTACATAGTATATGAGTGAGTTGCACTGAAAAACTTAGAATATAGGAAACGCACAGTGTAGTACATAGTATATGAGTGAGTTGCACTGAAAAACTTAGAAAATAAGAAACGCACAGTGTAGTACATAGTATATGAGTGAGTTGCACTGAAAAACTTAGAATATAAGAAACGCACAGTGTAGTACATAGTATATGAGTGAGTTGCACTGAAAAACTTAGAATATAAGAAACGCCCAGTGTAGTACATAGTATATGAGTGAGTTGAACTGAAAAACTTAGAATTTACTGAAATACCCGCATTACACGAAATGCACAGTGTAGTACATAGTATTTGAGTGAGTTGCACTGAAAAACTTAGAATATAAGAAACGCACAGTGTAGTACATATTATATGAGTGAGTTGCACTGAAAAACTTAGAATATAAGAAACGCACAGTGTAGTACATAGTATATGAGTGAGTTGCACTGAAAAACTTAGAATTTACTGAAATACCCGCATTACACGAAATGCACAGTGTAGTACATAGTATTTGAGTGAGTTGCACTGAAAAACTTAGAATATAAGAAACGCACAGAGTAGTACATAGTATATGAGTGAGTTGCATTGAAAAACTTAGAATTTACTGAAAAACCCGCATTAGACGAAATGCACAGTGCAGTACATTGTATATGAGAGAGTTGCACTGAAAAACTTAGAATTTACTGAAAAACCCGCATTAGACGAAATGCACAGTGTAGTACATTGTATATGAGTGAGTTGCACTGAAAAACTTAGAATTTACTGAAAAACCCGCATTAGACGAAATGCACAGTGTAGTACATTGTATATGAGTGAGTTGCACTGAAAAACTTAGAATTTACTGAAAAACCCGCATTAGACGAAATGCACAGTGTAGTACATTGTATATGAGTGAGTTGCATTGAAAAACTTAGAATTTACTGAAAAACCCGCATTAGACGAAATGCACAGTGTAGTACATTGTATATGAGTGAGTTGCACTGAAAAACTTAGAATTTACTGAAAAACCCGCATTAGACGAAATGCACAGTGTAGTATATTGTATATGAGTGAGTTGCACTGAAAAACTTAGAATTTACTGAAAAACCCGCATTAGACGAAATGCACAGTGTAGTACATTGTATATGAGTGAGTTGCACTGAAAAACTTAGAATTTACTGAAAAACCCGCATTAGACGAAATGCACAGTGTAGTACATTGTATATGAGTGAGTTGCACTGAAAAACTTAGAATTTACTGAAAAACCCGCATTAGACGAAATGCACAGTGTAGTACATTGTATATGAGTGAGTTGCACTGAAAAACTTAGAATTTACTGAAAAACCCGCATTAGACGAAATGCACAGTGTAGTACATTGGATATGAGTGAGTTGCACTGAAAAACTTAGAATTTACTGAAAAACCCGCATTAGACGAAATGCACAGTGTAGTACATTGGATATGAGTGAGTTGCACTGAAAAACTTAGAATATAAGAAACGCACAGTGTAGTACATAGTATATGAGTGACTTGCACTGAAAAACTTAGAAAATAAGAAACGCACAGTGTAGTACATAGTATATGAGGGAGTTGCACTGAAAAACTTAGAATATAAGAAACGCACAGTGTAGTACATAGTATATGAGTGACTTGCACTGAAAAACTTAGAAAATAAGAAACGCACAGTGTAGTACATAGTATATGAGTGAGTTGCACTGAAAAACTTAGAATATAAGAAACGCACAGTGTAGTACATAGTATATGAGTGAGTTGCACTGAAAAACTTAGAATATAAGAAACGCACAGTGTAGTACATAGTATATGAGTGAGTTGCACTGAAAAACTTAGAATATAAGAAACGCACAGTGTAGTACATAGTATATGAGTGAGTTGCACTGAAAAACTTAGAATATAAGAAACGCACAGTGTAGTACATAGTATATGAGTGAGTTGCACTGAAAAACTAAGAATTTACTGAAAAACCCGCATTGCACGAAATGCACAGTGTAGTACATAGTACATGAGTGCGTTGCACTGAAAAACTTAGAATATAAGAAACGCACAGTGTAGTACATAGTATATGAGTGAGTTGCACTGAAAAACTTAGAAAATAAGAAACGCACAGTGTAGTACATAGTATATGAGTGAGTTGCACTGAAAAACTTAGAATATAAGAAACGCACAGTGTAGTACATAGTATATGAGTGAGTTGCACTGAAAAACTTAGAATATAAGAAACGCACAGTGTAGTACATAGTATATGAGTGATTGCACTGAAAAACTTAGAATATAAGAAACGCAAAGTGTAGTACATAGTATATGAGTGAGTTGCACTGAAAAACTTAGAATATAGGAAACGCACAGTGTAGTACATAGTATATGAGTGAGTTGCACTGAAAAACTTAGAAAATAAGAAACGCACAGTGTAGTACATAGTATATGAGTGAGTTGCACTGAAAAACTTAGAATATAAGAAACGCACAGTGTAGTACATAGTATATGAGTGAGTTGCACTGAAAAACTTAGAATTTACTGAAAAACCCGCATTACATGAAATGCACAGTGTAGTACATAGTATATGAGTGAGTTGCACTGAAAAACTTAGAATATAAGAAACGCACAGTGTAGTACATAGTATATGAGTGATTGCACTGAAAAACTTAGAATATAAGAAACGCAAAGTGTAGTACATAGTATATGAGTGAGTTGCACTGAAAAACTTAGAATATAGGAAACGCACAGTGTAGTACATAGTATATGAGTGAGTTGCACTGAAAAACTTAGAAAATAAGAAACGCACAGTGTAGTACATAGTATATGAGTGAGTTGAACTGAAAAACTTAGAATATAAGAAACGCACAGTGTAGTACATAGTATATGAGTGAGTTGCACTGAAAAACTTAGAATATAAGAAACGCCCAGTGTAGTACATAGTATATGAGTGAGTTGAACTGAAAAACTTAGAATTTACTGAAATACCCGCATTACATGAAATGCACAGTGTAGTACATAGTATTTGAGTGAGTTGCACTGAAAAACTTAGAATATAAGAAACGCACAGTGTAGTACATATTATATGAGTGAGTTGCACTGAAAAATTTAGAATATAAGAAACGCACAGTGTAGTACATAGTATATGAGTGAGTTGCACTGAAAAACTTAGAATTTACTGAAATACCCGCATTACACGAAATGCACAGTGTAGTACATAGTATTTGAGTGAGTTGCACTGAAAAACTTAGAATATAAGAAACGCACAGAGTAGTACATAGTATATGAGTGAGTTGCATTGAAAAACTTAGAATTTACTGAAAAACCCGCATTAGACGAAATGCACAGTGTAGTACATTGTATATGAGAGAGTTGCACTGAAAAACTTAGAATTTACTGAAAAACCCGCATTAGACGAAATGCACAGTGTAGTACATTGTATATGAGTGAGTTGCACTGAAAAACTTAGAAT